>NW_010206524.1:0-2840 GCF_000695765.1 Mesitornis unicolor
ACTTCAGTTGGGCTAAAGACCCTGGCACCTTCTCGCATGGAGAAGTCCTAATTTCTGCCAGGCCATTTTCAGGGACTTCCACGGTCACTAACCCATCAGTGACCCTTGCATCTTGGTTGCTATATGGAACTTTTTAGGTGTTAAAGCCTATTATTCTTACTTTTCCATCATTTTGTTGGTATTTAAGAGTTTTTTGACATATCTTCTGATTTTCCACTTAATCACTTTAAGAAGGGACTTTTTCACCTTTTTTGGCTTTTCTGGCAGATATCGTGGTTTTTGCTCCATATACTGGCAATGTAAGAGTTTGTAGGCATATGTGCTGACTTTTGTGTTTTTCTCCTTATTTTGATCTTTTTCAGCTTCGTGGTTTTTGCTACATATACTGGCAATGTAAGAGTTTGTAGGCATATGTGCTGACTTTTGTGTTTTTCTCCTTATTTTGATCTTTTTCAGCTTTTTTAGGCGTTTCTGCCTATTATTCTCGCTTTTCCATCATTTTGTGGCAATGTAAGAGTTTCTTGACATATCTGCTGATTTTCGACTTAATCACTTTAAAACAGTGACCTTTTCACCTTTTTTGGCTTTTCTGGCTGATACAGGCGTTTTTGCTACATATACTGTCAATTTAAGAGTTTCAAGTCGTAAGTGCTGAATTTTGTGTTTTTCTCCTGATTTTTCACTTTTTCAGCTTTTTTAGGTGTTTCTGCCTATTATTCTTGTTATTCCTTCATTTTGTGGCATTTTAAGAGTTTCTTGACGTATCTGCTGCTTTTCGACTTAATCACCCTAGAAAGGAAACTTTTTCACCTCTTCTGGCTTTTCTGGCTGATATTGGCGATTTTGCTACCTATATTGGCAGTTTAAGAGTTTGTAAGCAGATGAGCTGAGTTTTGTGTTTTACTCCTGATTTGACACATTTTCTGCTTTTTTGGCATTTCAGCTGGTAATTCTTTCTTTTCCGTCATCTTTGTTCCAATTTAAGAGTTTCTTGACATATCTCCTTCTTTTTGACTTTGGCACCTTAAAAAGGAACTTTTTCAGCATTTTGGCTTTTCCGGCTGACTTTTGGACTTTCGCTATATATTGCGTGACTTTAAGAGTTTGTAGGCATAAGTGCTGAGTTTTGTGTTTTTCTCCTGATTTTGATTTTTTCACCTTTTTTTTGAACTTTTTCAGCTCTATTTCCACAAACTGATGGAAAAGCAAGACTAATAGGCTTTAACGCCTAAAAAAATGAAAAAGTTTAAAATCAGGAGTAAAACACAAAACTCAGCACTTGTGCCTACAAACTCCTAAATTGCCAATATAGGTAGCAGAGTCGCAAATATTAGCCAGAAAAGCCAAAAAAGGTGAAAAAGTTTCTTTTTTAAGGTACTAAAGTCAAAAAGAAGAAAATATGTCAAGAAACTCTTAAATTGCCACAGAAATGATGGAAAAGCAAGAAGAATAGGCAGAAATGCCTAAAAAAGATGAAAAAAGTCAAAATCGGGACAAAAACACAAAATTCAGCGCTTATGCCTTGAAACTCTTAAATTGCCAGTATATGTAGCAAAATCGCCAATATCAGCCACAAAAGCCAAAAAAGGTGAAAAAGTCCCTTTTTAAAAGTGATTAAATCGAATATCAGAAGATATGTCAAGAAACTCTTAAATTGCCACAAAATGTTGGAAAAGTAGTAATAATAAACAGAAACGCCTGAAAAAGCTGAAAATGTGTAAAATCAAGAGAAAAACACAAAACTCAGCACATATGCCTACAATCTCTTAAACTCCCACAATATGTTTCAAAAGGCCAAAAGTCAGCTGAAAACGCCAAAATGCTGAAAAAGTTCCTTGTTAAGGTGCTAAAGTCGAAAATCAGAAGATATGTCATGAAACTCTTAAATACCCACAAAATGATGGAAAAGCAAGAATAATAGGCAGAAACGCCTGAAAAGCAGAAAAAGTGCCAAATCAGGCGAAAAACACAAAATGCAAACACCTAAATTGCCAATATAGGTAGCAAAAGATCCATTACAAGCCAGGTAAGGCAAAGAAACTTTACCACTTCCTTTTATCCTTTTTACAAGGTGGTAAAGTCGACAAGAAGCAAATGTTAGAAGAAACTCTTAAATATACGAAAAGGGATGGAAAAGAAAGAATAATAGGATTAAACGCCTAAAAAGCTGTTAAAAGTTCAAAAATTCAAAAAAAGAAGAAACACTAAAACTCAGCACTTATGCCTACAAACACCTAAATAGCCAATATGTGCAGGAAAAACTCCAATTTGGCCAGAAACGCGAAAAATGTTAAAAAGTTCCTTTTCTACGGTGCCAAAAGCAGGCAAGCAGCAGATATATCAAGAAACTTAAATATCCAAAAAAGGATGGAAAAGCAAGAAAAATAGGCTTAAACGCATAAAAAGCTGAAAAAGTTCAAAATAAGGAGAAAACCACAAAACTCAGGATTTATGCCCACAAACTCAGCACTTAGAGCCCCACAAAGCCTGGGCTTCTGGGCTTCTTTGCTTCCCTGGGAAGCCAACGTTTGCCACCAGGCTTTCTCTGGAGCTGCCCACAGCCAAGTTTCAAGATGGCAAACGTTCAACTCCAACTGACACCAGAAAGGGGCTAGGTCTGAAAGCTCTTGCTGGATTTCTCATTAACAGCAAAGTGCTTCTGTAGCCAAACAAAGCCTTGGGCTCACTCTGCTGTTCCATGCTTCATGATCTCGTCCATCTTCGCCTCCAAATTTCGTTTCTGACTTTCGGAGACGTCTCTCAAATGGAAACGGTCAAGCTCTTCTCCCACACCAAAGATGCTAACAGGGAAGGCTGTTGCTGGGTCTTCTCTTTTCACA
>NW_010206525.1:0-25363 GCF_000695765.1 Mesitornis unicolor
AACTTGCTGAGGGAGCACTCAATCCCCTCACAGTTTTGAAAAGTCTGTAAAGGGTAATGGTGGAATAGCTGAGGCTGGTGTTCAGTATCTGTACATCTGTGTCTCTGCTGGACAGTTGTTACACATCCACAAGTCAAAACCCAAAGGCTGCTTACCTCTGATTTTCAGATTTCCTCTATTATTATTATTTGTTTCTATTTATTGTCTCTGGCTCACAAGACCAATTTCTGCATGGCTTTTTAGAAGACTAAGGAGAGTGTAACTGATGGACGCCCTTTGTGAATAAAATTTTAGATTTGTCAGCATGTATCAGTAGGACAGGGTACTCTGTTTCAGGACTAAAAAGCTTGAATCCAAAAATTATATAATGTCATATTTCTTTGAAAATAAAACCCTTTTGCATTGATCTACTGCAACAGCATCTGGGGCTTCTTGTTGATACTGGCCAGGAGCACGCTTTCAAAAAATGGAAATTGTTCATTCTGTACACCCAAACAAAACTACATGGCAGGTACTTCACACATTGTAGAGATAGAATTTTTGTTCAGAAGCTGAAAGGCTGTGCCAGAATTCTGAGTTGTGTAGAAAAATTGACAAATGTTTTGACATCTTGAAAATAATTCCATATTTCATGATTGTACAGTTTCCAGATCCACTGACTTCTGATTGAGGTAGCTCTTAGAGCTGTGAACTGTTTCAGACAATGCTTTATGTGCACTCACATTTAGCCTGTTATCTTTATTATCACAGGTTTAATAAGGCTTAACTGAGTGAAAGTTGAGATTCTGAAACACAGTTCTGTGGCAAGTTTAATTTGTCATTACAGAAACATAATGTGACTTGATCGTCTTCAGCTCTTGCATAATAACAAAATCTGTAGCCTAGTTGTTTACCTTCTGTATGGTGCACAAAGCTGAAAGGTGCTGGACAAAATTTAGTTTGAGCATTTTGTAAGCCTATCTCAGATTTTAAAAAAGTTATTATAAATCTTTGATCTAATTTCTATTCAGTTTAGTCTTGTCAGATCTTTTTGAATCAAATGTATCAAGCTCATAAAGGAGACCTTTCTCTTAAATCCAGGGTCATCTCAACTAATTTTAGTCAGTTTGTTTCCTAAAGATAGAGTACCCACAGCAAGGGACTCATGAATGAATACTTACCACTATTACCAGATAGAATCATAGACTGGCTTGTCTTGGAAGGGACCTTAAAGCTCATCCAATCCAACCCCCCTGCCATGGGTAGGGACATCTTCCACCAGACCAGGTTGCCCAAAGCCCTGTCCAACCTGGCCTTGAACACTTCCAGGGAGGTGGCATCCACAACTTCCCTGGGCAACCTGTGCCAGTGTCTCACCACGCTCACAGTAAAGAATTTCTTCCTAATGTCTAGTCTAAATCTACCCTCTTGCAGTTTAAAACCATTTTCCCTCATTCTGTTGCTACCTGCCCTTGTAAAAAGTCCCTCCCCAGCTTTCCTGTAGAAAATAATGTGTCTGTATCTAGGCTGGAGCACTGAAATAATTTTAAAGCAGACTTACTATCAATGCTCAACACCATAGAAGAGAGAAGGAAAATATGAAATCCCCAGTACCAACTCTTGAGTAAGAAAAGTGGAATGTAAAAAGATTGATATTGGAAGTTAGGCAACATGCTGGTGTTAATATATTAATCTTGCTAAAGTTACTCTGGAGTCTTGATTACCATGAGGGACTCTTATTTCATTGAGCTTTAATGAATGACCCATACTATCATCTTTCAATTCATTCTGTGTGTGTTATAGAACCATCACATGCACCTTCCTAGTCCAGATAAACAATTCTGTAGTTGGAAAAACTGTTTATAGAAAAAAGAAACATAATGATTCTGAAACAAAGAGGGATCTGAGCTTTGATCATCCAGGTTATCCTCCAGTGAGCTGCTGTTTAATAGGTAAGAGGTTACAGTCATCATACTTGTGAAGGACTTAGAGTGACATACCTTACAGACTGCTCGTTGCTGTTCTCTGCAAACCAAGGTGCTGGGTGGTCTTCATAAAGGATGCTGTTGGGGAACTCTATGAATTTGTCTGCATTGAGGGAGCAGGTGACAAAATAATAGGCAGAGTTGATTTCTCGGGTTTCATAGCTATTTGGTCTGACATTGTCAGGAAGCTCAAAGCCATGGATCCGCTGTGTATCATGTTTAGATGTAGCCATACAACTTTAGTAAATGTTGAAATGCAGGGCAGTCCTAAACATCTGTATATTGAGTACGCACAATGACTCTCTCATGGCAGTGTGCAACAGTGCACATAATGCAGAGATGCTTAGCACATAGGATAGGTTATTTATATGGCACTCTCATGGTAGTTTTAGTAGGCTGGTAAAATTAATGTCTGATATGTGACCCGTACAAAGTAGAGTTTGACCAAGTAACACAGAATGACAGGAACCGCTACATTTTTCAGATCCTACATGATATAAATTACATTATATTTCTCAAGTGATTAACCAGTACAGGAGAACAGTTCTCAGCCAGGAGTCTGCAGTAGTAGGCCCAAGGACTACTGCTAAAGCACATATGGAAAAAATAGTTTGAAAAGGTTATCCTGCTGTCAGAAGATGTAAATTTGCTATACCAGGATTTGCATCTCTGCTGGAAAACACAATTACTTCCTCATATCCAAGAAGGTTGAAAACCACTGCTATGTAGCCTCACATACTCTTTGTGGCCTTAACTGTCTCAGCCTGAAACTGAAGTGGTGTTAATTTGCCAGGGACTAATGAAGCATGTGCTATATGGTATCAAGAAGTCTTCCATTTTACAGTGCGTGATCAGCCACAGACTCGTTCTGACATGAGCTAGAAGGAATAGCCACCTTCTGTTCTCCGACATGAAGGGCCATAGAAAATAAGTTAGTGTTCATCCACTGATGGATGATAAGGAAATTTATTTCAGAATTGAAACTTGGAGTTGCTTCCTTTTCTTAAGGGACAGAAGTTTAAAAATTAAATGCAAAGGAAGGTTGGAGTTATGCCAGCTGAGAATGAGGGAGATGCCTACAGGAGTTGAAAAAAAAAAGTAGATGAATGATGGTTGTATCGGTCAGCTAATTTCATCATTTAAAACTCCTCCCTCAAAGTTTATAGATGCACATTTCATTTTAAAGATCTAGGAATAACCTCCTGCCATGACTTAATGGAAAGTTAATAAATAGGATGTATGCACACATACACATACAGTTGTGGCAATAAGGTGCACAAAAATTTTCTTCCATTAGATCTCCAAAAACTTGCAGGATTAGATGTGGAACCAAACATTTCCTATTATATTAAAAGGGAATTGTGGTGGAAATGGCTGTGATTTAGAAGTGGTGGGAAAAACGCTGTCAAATGTCATGTTTCACATTCATAACAGCTTGTGAACAGGAAATCTCTCTGCTTGAGCTTGTCGGGCATGGCAGCTACTAAATAAAGACAGACTCTAAAACTGTTATGTGCTCTGCAGGTATCCATCTTTATTCGAGTATCTCACTTGCAGTTCAAAGAACTTGTAGCCAATCTGTTTAAATATCAATTAAGAAAAATGTCAAACACAACAATCTCTAATCAAGGATTCAAGGAGTGTAATGCAGGATAACAAAAATTTTGGTTTGATGTAGAAAAATACTGTATTAACCATGAATGGAGCTGGGATGGTCCCACATAAGTTTCCATTGTGCTGATTGAGATGGTAAATGTCACATAGGCATAATACTCAGGTATATGAATAGAATATATATATTGTTCCACAGGGAAAGAACTCTGCTTAATTTTATTTTTTTTTCCTGTAAATTACTGTAGCAGTCCAAAGGTTTTACACCCTCAAAAGGTACTCTAGGTAGAAAATGCTATATAAACCTAATGTTAATGCAGTAGGAAGACTTGTCAATTAAGCAGTCAAAAACTCTCTAAGGTCCTAACTGAATAGTGTTGCGTGTCATTTAGTGGTATATGCCACCAGAAAGAATACTTAGGTGGCTGGCAAATTGTACCAAGTACATGTGGAATCTCATCTTTCTGTTTTTGTGTTCTTTTTTGTATTTTTAAGTATTTTTCATTTCCCTGTACTTCAGGGATAACTTTTCATTGACAAAGTTACACATACACTGAAGCAGTAATACCTACCTTGAACTGGAGGCATCTTGAGAGAATGAATCAAGGGGGTGGATTCTTTTATCTCTTATCAGTTTGATTGGCATATCGATGTTCAGCCTTTACAAATGTTCTGACTCTTTGGACTTGGGGTTTAACTAAGAAGGGAAATGTACAGGAAGGAGAACAGAGACAGGAAACTGAGGAAGGGAAGGTGAATTGAAGAAAAAATATAAGGAAGGGAGTCTCCAGAGACCATATTTCTTATCAGTAAATGAGGAACGTGATTGTTATTCACCAAAAATGTAAAATATAATCATTCAGCTACTGCATAAAGCTTGGATTTTCACCATCTATTGCCTTGTTTCATTTAACAATATGTGAGCTGGGTCAGCTGAATTCGGGTGACGACATTGGGTGCTTGATTGCTGTCTAGCCCCTGGAGTCTTTAAATGTGACTCTTTAATTTTCCCTTTGTATGATAAACAATTTTTGAAGATCATTAACTAAAACTTGCAAAATAACAAGTACTGATCACGCTTCTGTTTTCTACAGCTGATAAATTCAGAAGTTCATGTACTCCATTGCCTCCTTGTGTGTCTGAAAGCTTGTCTGTTTTTTCCCCAAGCAGTGAGGGTGACTCTTACAAAGCCATCCTTACTCTGTGCGATTTGGAAATTTGATTGGTTCTTGCTACGATCAGTGTAATAGTAAGAAGGATATTCAAACACAGGACAAAATATAGATCTGCAGTAGGTATCTCTGTGCTTTCTCTAAAATTAGGAGATGACTGTGGTCAGAGAAAAAAAATATTAAACAAATAGAAAGTAAAAAAAGTCCGCTTCTACAGCCAGTGATAAATGGGACGATGTATCATCTGCCTTCCAAATACATCCTAAATGATTTTAGGCAAGATAATTCTAAATGTGAAGCTGTTCACACTTAAAAAACATATGTGCTGTTTTGACCAGCTGAACATACCTCTCTATAGTCTGGCTTGTGTTCCACTTTCTCTGCCTTTTTTTCAGACAAGTACTTTAGCAAGATGTAAAACACAATGAACTTTGTGCTCAGCCATCACAGAATAAAAGGAAACAAATCAAACTGCTGCAGAGTACTTGATGTTTTCTGGAAATTGTATGAAATGGCTTCCAGAAAAACACCCACACAATAACACAAATTGCATCCAAATCATCTCCTTTAAGTTGGCATGGCATTTTCATTTTATTGCTGTTTTAATACTGGAAAACAGGGGTTTGGGACATTTTTGAAGGAAGTTGTAAAATTAAATTTATTTTTTTCCTTTGTGGATGCACTAATGGGAAAAACATTGGAGGGGCAGTACCCATAGTGGAAAGGCTCCTGAGGGATTTACACTTAAAAACCCTCATGTTAAACAACCTTTTGTACCTGTTCTTTTTCCTTTCTCAACTGAGAAACATCAGGCGGCTTTTTCTGATTTTACCCTATTTGCAGCTTGCTCACCCTTGACCTTGGCTCTCAGAGTAGTCCTAATGGCTATCAAATTTTACAGTTTTCTTGGACACAAGCATCTTGAAAACATCATGACAACTTGAAAGCCATAAAAACTGCACTGTGTGTTCCTCTGATTCATTAGATCATAACATTTTCAAGGTCACAGCATCAAAAGAATGAAGATGTTAGCATTTATGATTCAAAAAATGAAGTATCTCAGGAAGAACCAGATGTAACAAACGATAGGTTTTAATTTGTTTTCTCATATAGAAAAAGTGAATTATGAAGCTTTTCATGCGAAGGGATTTTCAGAAATGGACTTCACCCTGAGATGAAGGTCAACGTTTCATCTGGAGTAGAAAGTAATTGAATGAATGTTGATATGTCAATGTTTTCTTCATAAAATTTGCACTTGGAGTAGATGCTGAATTCTGCTATCACAAAACTTGCAGAGAGAAGCAGTATTTTGGCAGGTCAGGTTGAATGACATCGATAACATTTTCCCAGCTGATTTTTCATACATCTAGCTGAGTCAGCTCTTGGAAATTTTAAGAGCAGAGCTGAGCAGACTTCAAATAATTTTGAACATGTGGAAATGTGCTGATGCTAAACTCCTCTTGAGAATCTAATCATTTTAATATTCTCGCTCAGGTTGAATGCTTTCCAGAGAGCTAAGCTTTTGGCAAATTTGGCCTGCACTTAACCAAAACAATCTTTAACCTGTGCATGAGCTTTTTTTTTGGCCTTTAGATCTGGAACTGGTTCCCTTCTTAAGGAAATTGCTACTTCGTATGAGAACTACAAATGCCTTAGGTTCAGATTATCCAGTGTGCGTGTGTAACTGCTGAAATTATATTAAATGTACAATCTGCCAAAGAAACAGAGTATATATAAATATTCCTACATTGCTTTTATTTATTTTAATGTCTTTTACAGTCCCCAAATCAAATTATTAAAAAGAATAAGATGCTGAACTGATTATGATCCGGGATTTGAACTTGTTTGTATTGCCAGTGTGCGTGCTACTTCATTTTGGCTGGTTTCCTTAAAAGTAAACTAACAGTATTAATGCTACACTGCTGCTTGTTCTGAATTGGAAACAAGAACAAGAAATTTAAGTGCTGATCACATCCTGCACATGTCTTTACTGTGAGTCTCAGGAAACATGTCTTCCTGGCTCCATGAAACCAATGGCCAAAATGCCTCTTGACTTTTGTAGGATTGGGATTTCACCTCAGGGAATTTCACATTTGGATATTATAAGGTCACTTATTTCCCAAGCATCTGAGATCAAGGTTGCATAAAACTATGCAGTGATAAAGAAAAACTCTGTATGTACTGTAGCTCTGTTCTTAATTGTGTAGGATTTGGAACCTTGGGTGGGGCTGTTCTCCTGTGTTTTTCCTGTGGAAATGAGGATGGTGCATTAGTCCTGGGAGGAAGAATGACTAAAACTCAGTGAAGAATCAGTAACATTTTTTGAAAGCTTTTAAGAGAGAAACCATAAAAGTGCAAAATATTTCCACGTGGAAATATGTGTTCCAGCATTTTGCAGTGTCCTTTGCTGTGTACCAGTTCTGGATAAGCAGGAAACATGCTGCAATTTTCAGAAGACAACTGATAATAGAGAATTCTGCAAGTGGTGTGCTTTGTCCTCTGTAAAGGGCTAGCAACAACCTCTCATAAATATTGGGTTGGCCAAAAAGTAATTGCATTTTATTTTTTTTAATAGATGGACATACATGTCTTGAAATGTAACTAATTTCATTTTAAACCACAAATTCATTATGTAACTTGACAGCTGACATTTCAAGTGTGATCTAGAAAAAGAAAGTGCACAATTTCATTAACAATTATTTATTTGGCGTCGATTTCAAGATGGAAAATCAAAAGGAACGTTTTCATCATATTTTGCTGCATTACTTCAGAAAAGGAAAAAAATGCTGTGCAATCTCATAAAAAGTTATGTAATGTGTATGGTGAAGACACCTGAAAACTATGGCAGTGTCAGAATTGCTTTGCTAAATTTTGGCCCAGAGAGTTTGATGTTAAAGCAACATCACGCTCAGGAAAGCCAATTGAAGTTGATAATGACAAAATAAAGGCATTGATCTAATCCAGTTGGCATTTAATGACATGAGAGATTGCTGATAATCTTAACATATCGAAATCAAGCATTGAAAGCCATTTAAAACAGCTTGGATGCATTAGGAAGCTCAATATTTGGGTACCACATGAGCTCAAAGAAATTCATCTCACTAAGCGTGTTGACATCTGCGATTCCCTCTTGAAATGAGAAGAAAACAATCCATTTTTGAAGCCTATGATAACAGGTGCTGACAAATGGATTGTCTGCAACAACTACAAACAAAAAAAGATCATGGAGCAGGCGTGATGAACCAGCTGAAAGCACTTCAGAAGCAGATATTCACCAGAAGTTGATGCTGTCAGTCGTGGCATTTCAAAGGTATTTTGTATTTTGCATTGCTTCCAAGGAACCAAACCATTAATTTGGACATGTATTGTCATCAACTGGTTAAATTAAATGACGCCGTTGAATTGGTGAATCGCAAAGGTGGTGTGTTTCACTATGATAATGCTAGACTACATACAAGTTTGGTCACTTGTCCAAAATTGTGGCAGCTTGGATGGGATGTGTTACCATATCCACCATATTTGCCAGACCCGACGCCATCAGACTGCCATTTGTTTTGTTCTTTACAAACCGTCTTATATAGTAAAACCTTCAGTGTTGATGAGGATATGAAATCATTCTTGCAACTGTTCTTTGCTGAAAAAGAAAAGAACTTTTTTCAGCTTGGAATTATGAAGTTGCCGGAAAGATGGCAAAAGGTAGTTGAACAAAATGGACAATATATATTTTTAATACTGGTTTTGTTTCCCATAAAAAATTCGCCTTTCATTTATCCAGAAAAAAAAATAATTACTTTTTGGCTAACCCAATAGATAAAGATGAACACCAAAATATTTTTATTTTCGGATACTGAATAAATATGTGGATTTATCTATCAAGATACAGTTACAAAGACTTTAATATTTCTTTTTCTTGCCATTTTATGGATCCAGCTCCTTTAGGAAATATTCCACATCTGCATAATATATGTGTGTGCTAAGTTTTGTTTGTGGCTCTCTAAATTAGAAGAAATTGATGTGGGCAGGCAGCTTCCTTTGGCTATTTTATTTTTTAAATGTCCTAGAACATAAATTATTCCTTTCAAAGTCAATTGAAACTTGTGTTTACTAAATTAACTCCAGATCTTTCCCTTATATTAGTAGTCAAGAAATACTTTAAAATGAACACAGCTTTTACCCCATTCTGCTCCTATTTTGAACATCATCTGTTGCATTGTGAGTGTTTGGATCTGTGGCCTTGACAGATGCCAAGATAAAGGTTGTGCCAGTGCACACTTTCCCATTTTCTGTAAAGATCTATGGAACTCAACACTAAAAGCTGAATTTGGCTCATTGACTTTCCGGCCCCAGCCCATTCTTCCCTTTGCAATTGTTAATAGCCATAAGGCTTCTGTGGCAGTTTAGCTGTGACACTGATCCAAAATGCATCAACTCCATGTAGATGTTTGCTTTGATTTCAGTAGCTTTGCCCATAATGATCTGTAGCTGTGCTGACAAATTTTGTTATATGTGTTGTAATGGTTTTTGGACATTCAGGAGCTTAATGAATGGCAACTGGTATAATGAAGAGTGGCAATGGGTTTTGCTGGAGGTAGATTTTGTACTTTTCTGGCATGAAGTCTATGCCACCTTCTAGAAAAGATTGTTAGTGCTTGGAAAAGATGGTTAGCATGCAGCAAATTTCATCACACTGCTGAAGATGTTTAGACAAAATGGAAACTAGCATTTTCCTCAGTCTGTTTTACAGTTTGGTTTGTCTTTTAGGCATTAGTTAACTGCATGTTGTTGTGTCTTCTCTGCTGAAACAAAAAGCTGAAATAACTGTGATATGGGAAGCAGAAGAGATCGATTCTTGTTTTATTTGGAACATTTCTTAGTCAAGTTGTATGTGCTTCTGGTAGAGCTGCTTCTCTGCAGGGTGGCCTCGTGAGACTTTTGAGAGTGCCTCCCCTTTGTTGCAGAACGCACAAATGAAACGTATTTCCCGGATAGTGTCAGTTGCACTTGTGATAATGAAAGAAGAATCAAGCCCAGTATGTATAAGGTAGATACAGGTCCCTTCAGACTGAAAAGAATTAGGTCACTCAAAGAAGACATCTTCAAATTCTTTTCCTGCAACTGAAATATAGTAATTGTAAATTCCAGCTCTTCCTCATGGTAACAAATGCTCCGATTTTCTCAGACATTCATCTGGATTTTAAAAAAGGTCTTGGATGGTTTTATAATAATTGCAGTCTCATACAATATGTGCTCTTTAAGTAACACCACTGCTCATTGAGGAGGACAACAGCAGAGCAAGGCAGTGCTGTGTTCCCTAGGGCTGCTGAATGACAGTTATTTCCAGGCTGTAATAGAAAGATTCACCTCTGCTTTCCAGAAGGAATTATAATGTAGTTTCCAAGCTTCTTTCACCTTGGCAAATAGCTGAACCAGTACAGTTACTCATACACCCATGTAAGCAAGCTTCTTTTTATCTCTTTTCTCCTGCTAGTTTTTTCCTTTAAAACTTTTGAAACAAGCAGTGGATTTTGGAGATTTCCCAAACCAGCTCCAGAAAGAAATGGTCAAAACTATTTTGCCAGAAGCTGAGAAAGGGGTTGCATACATGCAGCTCTGGCACTGGGCGTTGCTGTCTCATTTGAACACAGTAAACCCACGTAGGTTGTTAGCAGCCCATGTCAATATTATAAATGGCCCTATGCCTTCTTAATCGTTTCAGTGTCATTGTAATACCATATCAAATGAATTCCTCTTAAAGAGAAAATTGTAATACTTTTTAAAGGTGTTTTCTTCACTACATAGCCCAAGAGTTGCCTGTCTGAACAGCCATAATTTACTGGAGTTAAAACTTTGTCAATATTTTGCCAGCGTAGATAAAATCTTAGGTTTCCCGTTAAGAGCTAGATTGCAGTAAACTTCACTAATTCAACTGCATCTGCACCTGTATCCAGCACAGCAATTTCGTGGTCGGATGGCAACATTTCTGGGTTTTTTGGTTTGTTTTTGTGTTACAGAAATTCCCATGGTGAAAGACAATATTAAGTGATCGAACACTAAGAATGTTCAGGTTAGATGAAGCTACAGAATTGAAGGGAATAGTTAGCTTTCTGAGTTAGAGGCATTTGGAGTCAAGAGTTTTAACACCCAGTTCTATCAATTACAGGGAAAAAAAGAATAATAGGATATGACCTAACCAAAAGGAAATGAACGTAGCTGGCTACTGCAAATTTTGAGGTTTATAGTAGATAAAATTAAGACCAAGTCTGCAGGTTTTATGTGTTTGAATATACTCCTATTGCTTTTGTTGCTATATTAAGTTCGCTAAGGAAACCATATCCTGCCATGTCAATATAATATTCTGCTCGTAAATTATAGTTGTTCAGCATTTTCACTGGGGTGTTCTTGAAAGAATTCACTCCTCCAGGTACGTGAGAAGAGAAGATGGGGTGGTGTTCATGTTGTTTACAGGCACATTGTCTGCTTTTCTCTTGATGCAGCTGGAGCTTTAAAGAAGTCCAACATTTGGACTTTGCAGGCTTTGTGCATGCTTTTGGTGAGGTTTTTTTGTTTGGTTGATTTTGTTTTAAAAAAATAAAACGTTACATTCACCAGTCTTCTCCCCTTGGTGTTTTCCTAGCAATACTGGAGATAGAAATTCCAGTCAGCCTGCCAGGTGAAGTCTCTTAAATAGCAATGTGGTTTTGGAGGGGAAAGAAACACCAAGAAAACCCACAACATGGCTCTTAAAAATAGGTAGAATGTTTGGCTCCACTCCTAGTTTTGTACAGCTCTTAGGGTACAAAAGGGAGAAGTAATCTTCTAATCCTTTTGCAAAATTTAACATAACTGGAACTCCTTGAAAGAGAGATTAAAAGATTCTGTTCCTTTTGTTATTTTTCTGGTTTATGTATCTGTTAGATTACCCTATCTGGAAATTAAGTATTACATCAGTACCTTGTGCTGCTAATCACAGTACAGCTTTTTAGAAATCTGTATTATAATAAGGGGTAGACATTCAAAAGGCTTCACATTTCTTTGTTTTTTGTCCCTTTTGAAGGCTCTCCTATTGCTTGTTTAAACAAATAGTCCTATTTCACTCATTGTTTGAAAAAAGGGAATGAATTGATCAGCCCTCGGCAGTCTGATGCTGAGTAACATAACAACTGATAACACTTTCTTCTGAATTCTCTCTTCTGAAGAAACTTAGGAATAAAAGTTAAAAACAAGTCTTTAAATGAAGTTACCATTTTTTTCTGAGGAATGCCCAAGATGCCTGACATGAAAATCATATTAGATGCTTTTTGATTATTGACTTGGCCTGTTAAAACATGGCATTATTGTAGAGCTCTGGTTTTGTCCCTGTAGCCTGAGAATGATAGGGAGTTTCCAGAAGAATTCATGAATAGTGATGGAAGATGCAAATATCTGAGAAGTGAAAACCTCACTGTTACACTTTGGCAATATGCATCTGGGCACACTGTGTTGTAAATAAAGGAGAGCAGCTTCTCAGGGACTTTGCACGGCCATGCTACAGCTGTATTTGGAATGAGCCCAATACGCAGTAATTGACTTGCTGGTTATTTGCTTCAGGAAGATTCACAGATGTATCTTTTTGTTGTCTTACTGGACTCTGGAAGGTAGAGCACATCCACAGGCTGTGCTGACTCATCACTTGTACAACTAGTGGATGAAAATTCTTGGTAAAGGATGGGAACTTTCTGAAACAGAGCAGTGGTTGAAAAACTAGGAAGTTTACCTTTAAGCAGCAGATCATATTTTATTAGGAATATCCTTTCTCCAGCTTCTCATTTCTGGCATTTTTGTGTTGATGAATGCTGAGTTACAAAAAAGCTTACAGGTATTGCAGATAAAGCCAAATTTGTATTTCCCATTTCAAGGTGCTACGGAGATCATACAAGGGGGGCTTCAGAACTGTTGGAGGGAAGTGGATGGAGACCTGGGCTATTCTGAGTTTAAAGTGCATTACTGGGAGGGGCCAACTTGAAGGGGAAGGCTTGTCCCTTCTCTGACAGATCAAACTTCTGAGAGGATTGTGCAAGGAGGGACAGGATTGGCCAGGCTCAATCCAAGGGCCAGAAAAGCTGAAAGCATTGAGTGTCTGAGTCTGAGCTGACTTTTCAGAAGAATCTGGATTTGCCTTGCTGTCTTGGAATTGCGGCAGAGTATGATACCAGGTAGCAAAGCTTTCCCTGGAGTACTTTTAAAAGTTAAAAAAAAAAAAAGAAAGAAGATAAAAAGCTGCATGAATGTGAACCTAATTCAGGAATATTTCAACCACTTCTGCAATGGAAGGCACATTTGAAACGTACAGTCAGGGTAGCTCTAATGTACTAACAGGTGATTTTCTGAAAAGATTACTTTATTGATCGTGCACTGTCTAACTTAGAGACAATAGCTGGGGTTTTTTGTCTAGTGCACCACAGATTTAGAACTGATAGCTATCAAGCTATAAGGCTGTCTGTAATTATTTGTGTGGTTTTTATTTGGTTGATATGCGCCACTGAATGATTCACAGCAGTGACTGTGATGCTGACATTCCATATATAAGCCAAGCTACAATCTATGTAAAAAGAAGAAAATTTGCACTTTCTAGAATGAGTGAAGAAGTGATGTTTTGTATGAGGGAGGGAAGATCATAGCAGAGTTGTTTGTCGTTGAAGCAGAATGCATCTCTCTTATCATGCATGGTACTCTTTCGGATGCAGGCCAGTGTACAAAAAGAAATAATTAAAAATAATTCTGGCATACCTTCTAAGGATAAAACGTTGGGCTTTTTGTTGTTGTTACTGCACATAAATTAATACAGAAAATGATAATACGGCTTATTTTGTGAGGGAGAGGGAAGAGACAGACAAAACTACCAAGATATCAATAGTAACTTCATAGAGCTCAGTGGACTGTGACAGCTATTTCAGAAATGATGATTTTCAAGGTTTGTTGTACAGAATTGCAGCCTTATGTATTGTCAGGTATATATGAGATTTTCCTTGTTCTGAGAAGACAATTGTTTTTTAAACAAGGCATATTTTTCTCTTGTCTTATGCCATATTAATAGCATGTTGCAGATAGTTGTTACCACAAAGTCAAAAGTTTGACTCATTGTCCGCTTGATTGTTTTAAAGACAAAAACTCAAACCCTACATTTTAAATACAAAAAAGGTACCAAAATTAGGTGTTTCTTTTTATCTTTTGACTACATATCATTGTCTACTGTGGTGATACTACAGTTATTTTGGGAAGGAGCATTTTATACATTGGCTTGCTGCTTTTCAGTCGTATGTGACCCTGATACATTCAGTCAGTAGTTCCCTGAGCCATCTGTTGGACAAAATATGCAATATGAGTATAGAAAGATTAGGAACATGCATATATTCAGAGACCATGCTCAGCTGGAGATTTTTTTCTGTATTCTTAGTATTCTCTTTTTACAAAGGCTTCTTTTTCCTCCTCTTGTGTTTTAGATATTGATGAGTGTGAAAATGACTTCTACAATGGGGGTTGTGTCCACGAGTGCATCAACATTCCAGGCAACTACAGGTGTACCTGCTATGATGGGTTCATGTTAGCCCACGATGGCCACAACTGTCTTGGTAAGTAGTGAATGCTGGCAAGAAAGTTTCATTTCAGGCTGTGGTAAGGCCTTACCTGCTTAGCTGTGTTTTGTCATCTGGTATGCTTTCAGTAAAAACTTGATCCAGATCACACTGGATAAGTTAAAACCTGTCTGTTAACTCCAGTGTGGCTTAGACCAGACCCTTAAAGTTGGCACTATTAATCCTAACATATTCAAATCAATTTGCCCGTCTTTAACGTTGCTTAAAAGACCCCTGACCTCCAAAGCCTTTGCTGGATATTTGGTCTTCTTTTTTAAGGAAAGTAATCTGTCCCATGCACTTTAATATATTTTGTCTGCTTCTTCCAACTTTTGTAATTCCAGTCATAACTTTAGAGCTCCCCCTCCCCATTTTCACTTTTAGGGTAACATAGTTCTAGGATATGCTGCATGAATATAAATTACAGAACGTTAAGAGTGCATGTGTGATGAAGGAATACTTGGACAATGAAACAGAGTAGAAGAAAAAGTTATCAGTAATAGCTGTTTACATAGGGGAGAGAAACAGTCCACTAGCTGTACAAAGCAATATTCAGAGTAGGATCTTAATTGCTTCAGCAGTCTGAGGATTTTGGGATCTATTTTTTTTATTCATGTCTGTTGCTCTTGTTTAAATAGGTTGCGTTTATCCCATAAGCTAAAACAAGTATATGTTTTGTTTTGAAATTTCTTCACACCAGTTACCTGGAAATGAACTTTAACTGCTGTGTCCAGTTTCCCATACCTGCTTACTTGGTAGTCATTCTAGTTGAATCCTAATACCTAGGGACTATCTTCCTCAATATTCCCAATGTAAATGTAAGGACCAGTGTTTGGTATAGTCTCAAATTCAGTTCAGAGTGATGTTTATAAAACAATTTGGAAAAGGAGTGTATTTTTTTTTGCTATCACGCGGCACCTTTACTTCAGTAAAAAACTGTGATTCTTTGCAATAAAAGCCAAGAAATCAGGTAATGAACCAGAAATAAAGAAGTCTCGTAGCACCAGTTTGCACTCACTGAAGCTATGGAACAGCTAGAATTTCTGAGCAAGAATTTGGTTATTCAGTAGATGCATTTCTTACTGCGTTCATTTTCAAACTGGGTAATATTTGTTCCAATAGATTATATATCCTGACCATGGACAGGCTTTTGACTCAAACTTCTAAATTTCATTTGTGATAGAACAGACTAAATAGATTCATTTGCCTCAACCTGAGTTGGTCAAATAATTAACTAGGCAAGAGGTACTTCTTATACAAAGAGCAGCCAGCCATTCATTTAAAAAAGAAAGAAAAACTCTATTTATAGTAATGTTCATAAATATCTCTTAATAAAACAGGACACAAACATAATCAAATGTTTCAGCTATTTGGAATTCAAATAACTGCACATACATTGTTTCAAACAGCTTGCTATTTTCAACTTTGTTTCCAAATGATTCCCATAGTAGTAGGGAAAAGTAGGTTAACAGGAATGAACAGCAAAAAGATCGACCTGTTAAATGATGAACTGCTCAGGAGATCTATGGGATCTTTTTGGACCCCTGCTGTCTGTGTTGCTGGTCTCTGGTCATGAAACATACAGGCTGGATCTACAGAGATAGCCAGATTTCTAATTTTCTTTTCATTAATTTTGATTTGGCCTCTTTGGGGTTTTTTGGGGGGAGGGAAAGGCCAACAATCATATAAACAGGTGGCTAAGGTTGAAAGTATTGATCCAAAGCTTGCCAAGAGTTCTTTCAGGTATTTTAGAATCAGTGTCTGCCCGTATTCATGGTCTACTCTGAGCTTTTTGTGTTACACCAAAAATGTTATGAACTGTATTGCTTCTAGAAGAAGTTCAACGAACAGATGAGTGGGAATAATAGCAAAGAGTTTCATTTCTCCCAGTGTGCAACTTTAGGACACTAAAAGAGGTCACAATTGCCTTTCTAATTTTGAGACCACAGTCTGGGGAGGTTTCTGTTCCTCAAATGCAGATTGAATATTTGCAACTAATGAATGGTCTTTGATACATCTCAGTAAGATAGCTGCTTTTGCTTAGAGGCACTGAAAAGGGAATCAAAGCACATTCCTCTTTCTCCCTTTAAAATTTGAGTGCGTTTACTGGCAATTAAACTGTCTGTTTGTAAGGTCTCACACTGAAGGTTTTAATCCTGACAGTGGCCATGCAAATCTTGCTATGACTGTCTGCCTTGTGCTAACTCAGATTTGGGACACCATTGCTAGGAAAGAGCATTTTTCTGTCATCATTTGATCCCTAGCTAGCTGCTGGCATTATGTTATGCTGACTGCTGGGATAGCCTGTTTGTGCCCATTAGCACAGTATCAGTTTTGAAAAGGGGGATGTTCTAGCCTTCTCGTCTGAAGAAGTTGTATTTCCCTTCACTTATGCTGCCAGAAATGTGTACATGCAATTGGCTGTTTTTTAAGAAGATGCAGTGAGGTCTCAAATCAAAGACAAACCTTATATTTGCACATGTTTAAATTAGGATTTCTGTAACCTTTCTTTAATATTTTTCCAGCATGTAAAACTTGGTTAATCTATTCCAAAGATGTTTTTTTTTCCCATGAGGAAATTATGCATTGAAGGGAATTAAAGTTTTGATGTGTCCACTGGTTTCCACCTGTTCTTGCTTTTTGAGAAACCACTTATTTTTCATGGATTGTAAGGAGATAAAGATCTCTTCACAAGATTAGTGACAATGTTTTTCAGCTTCTACTGATATTTTTTTTCTCTCCTCACCCCTGCTCCCCAGTTTCTATAGGACTTTGCACAACTGTCAAACCAAAGATTGCTAGTTAGGTTCTGTATCATATGTTCAATGTATGAAGTTTATGTTCCTCTTAGAAAAGACATGTAGTGTTTGATTAGTATGCTGAAATTAAGTCTATGTTCATATAAGTAAGGCTGTAGTGGATCTTGTATAGAGTCATGTCATTTCCATGGAATTTCTAGATGAGCCTATAAAACTCGCTGTAGGTTGATTTTGAAAACCCTGCCCAAACCATCTTCTCATACAGCACCATGGATGTGTGTGTGCTTGGACAGAAGATTTGCTAGGTGTGTCCCAACACTGTGACTACGCTATTCTTACTTCTCCTCCATTCTTTGGCCTTCCAGGCATTACTGTTGGGGTCCATTTTGTCAGCACATAGGAAGGCAGGCAGCAAGAACTCTTGGGGGTCAATTTGACTGCGAAAACATAGGAGTCTCATGACAGTGTGAGAACACCCTGGAGCTGGCAAATGTGACATGAGATCATAGAATATCTCAAGGTGGAAGAGACCCTTACGGATCATTTAGTCCAGAGATCTACAGAGCTAGATCTGGAGTGTGAGATGGAGGCTAAATGGAATAATATTAGGAATCTAAAATGGCATCTGACTCAGATTTTTAGGCATCTGAATTGCTCTCTCAGTGAGTCACGCTGCATTTTAACACGCACATCACCAGAAATCTTTGTCTAGTGATTCTGGATAGAAGGCCTAGGGATGGGACCCCATGATAGTTCACTGGTAGTCCTGTAGGCCATCCAGGAAATAGCTGATAATGGACAAGAACATTGTATCAGGATTTCTGCATCTCTTGCTTGACTGAAGGGTTTGCATTCCTTTTCAAACCTTCAGTGGATGTATTTCTAGTAATGTCAGTATAGCAAGATATACTTCTTTATAAATAGCAAGCTTGCAGTATTCACAACGAATTAGATCAGATGGAGTTGACAGGTTAAGTGTTTTTTCCTATGTTCTTGTTTCAACATTTATTTATTTCTAATCAAGTGAAATTTCTTATTTATTTATTTGTTGGGAGGAGGTGTTTTGTTAAGAATTCATGGTTAAAATTTTTACTGGAAAATGTCCAAAACTGTCCTCAGGGGAACTCAACTCACTCTCTATTTGACATTTTTATTGAGGAATTTCTCAAATATAACATGAAATAACATCACAGGGAATTAAAACCATGATGAGATCCTTGTCTGGCTAAAAGGAATTTACTTTAGCACTGTAATCACTTGAAATAGCAGCACTTCTTTCTCAAAATTACTCTAAATTCTGCTCATTGGATGCAAGACTAATATTTGGTATCATGTAATAGGTTTTATTTATCCTTCATTTGAAACCAGTCCTTAAATATGTTTTCCCCTGTCATATATGAAATGCCAGTCTGGCATTTTTTTATTTTATATTTCCCTTTCTAAGCAATTAGTTCACCGGTCCAGATGTTCCTTCCTGTTTGATCATTTTTTCTCCATGGTTTTACTGGTAAATTGATTTTGCCTTCTTTATGTCTTTCACATGTTGAGGCATGCTATCAATTTTCATTGTCTCCTTCCTTAAGAAGAGATTGTGGTGTAACTGATCATCCTTCCCATTAGTGCCAAACATTTTACCCATCTCATTTGCAGTAAGTCAGAGTCTGCTCTCAGATATCTGGTAAAGTCTGTCAATTTGTACTACAAAATATTGATGGATGAGAGTTATGCCTTTAAAACTGGTTCTTCAAAATATACTCCCTACTCTGATTCAGCATGACACTTAAAGGTGTTTTTAAGTTGCTCAGTTGATTTTTTAAAAAAATTTATTGATCTACTGTTAAGTAAGAAGACTGGACTTCTGAATGTAATGTAAGTGCACTACTGATTTGAGGCCTCTTTGGCAGTTGGGTGTACTTACATGTGCTTTGACATGTCTTCATGTCAAAAAGCAGAGGAGGTAGATTGAGCCTGGTGCTTTAAGCCTGGATGTTGTACGATACGTGATGGATGGGGATGCCATAGAGAAGCCTTAAGAATTTGTCTTACTTTTCCATGGGAATTTCAGGGGTCCTTGGCATAGTTGCCACTATGGCAGTTCCAGAATGAACACAAGAGAATAAGAGAGAATTTCCTGGGGTTTTTTTGGGGGAGTTACTTTCAAGCTATTGGAATAGCAGTTTTGATATGGAAAGAAACCCTCTGCTCATTCAGTAGCGGTAAGGCTTCAACTGATGAAGGACCGCTCAGTTTAGGGCATTGCACTTGGATGAAGCCAAAAGAGAGCAGTGAGAATAATGAGTGATCTAGAAAGCAGTCATCTCAACAGTCATCAAATCCAAAAAAGGCTGCTGTGAAAAATTCTATTTTTACTGCTTTGTATCCCCGCCAAAGTGAATGAGGTAGTGCAATAGCATTTGGTTACTCCACTTGGGAAATTCAGAAAGAGCACTGAATTCTTTTTCCTTTCCCTGAAGGACTCTTATATGGAGTACCTTTGTTATATTAATCTCTCTCCTACTGTATAAAAATGTAAGCTTCCTGGGAGAGTATTATTTGCTGTGTTGGTCTGAAGCATCACCAAAGAAGAGAGTTCTGGAGCTTATCATGGATTATTAAACCTTGGGATTTATCCAGGAAAACCTTCCTAGAAACCTTGCTGAAAGTAGTTGTTGCTGATATTCCTGACTGTTACAAATTTATTCGGCATCTGAAAATAGAAAGTGAAAGAGAGTGCCATAACTATTCAGATCAGAAAGTGGACTGCCTTGCTTGGCAAAATTTCCTTGCCAAAGGGCTCACGTATCAGCTGATACTCCGGCTATTTCAAGCCTTCTGGAATTCACCTCTGATCAGAATGTGAAAAAATGGAACGAGAAGAGTGTGCAAGAGAAATATGTAGCAATAAAAGCAAATTGCCATTGGTTCTTACTTGGGAAAACCACGTAATACCTCCTCCACATTCTGCTCTTGAGTCCTTTTGTTTCCTGAAGGCAGTTTTGTGTACATGGAGTTAGAGAATTCTTCCTAAAAAATTGACACAACTGTTTTCTGTTTGTCAAACCAAATCTGGATGTGAAAAATATTTCAGGTTAAAGAATGGAATTGCATGGAGTGATGATTTTCCTTTGCTTACATTTTAAGATATAAATATGAATAGCTATGAAGTGCTACTCATCTCTCTCTGTTTTGTGTTGGGTTTTGGTTTTGGGGTTTTTTTTTGTTTGGTTGGTTGTGTTTTTTACTTTCTCTTTAGCTCTGATTTGCAGTAATCTCTTTTTAATAGCAAGTAAGCATTGTTTTTTGCAAAAACACTTCTTGCTTCCAGGCTGCACTCATCTTAACTCTTCTTTATTCTAAAGATGAGCATAGGTTTCATGAAGTCCTCTGTTCTTTTTAATTTCTTTAATTAGTAAGTGTACAAGAAGGTTGTAAACTCTTCTTGGAAACCATCAAAAAAGATACAAAGGAACATGGGCAAAAATATATAGTAATATATTCAGAGATTTACTTATTTTATTTATAGTTTTTTGTGGTATTAATTGCTGTGATATAGGAACATGTGTGAACACCTTGTAAATATTAATAGATTTGTCCTCAGAAAATCCTGTAAGGAAAAGAAATATAATTTTCATCGGCTTATAGTTGAGGAACTAGGGCAAACAGATTAATTTACTTCTCAATCTTCACACAGGATGTCTGGATGTCTGCAGCGTAGCCAAGAATATAATCCCTGCCCTTCTAAATCCCCACTTACACATTCTTATTTAGAATATTCTCTTACAGGTTCCTCTTACAGAAAAAAAACAGTTACTAAATCAATAATAGGGTATCTGAATTAATTCTCTTGTATGTCACACCTCCTGAAAATAACTACGGAGGTAGGTTTTGATGATCCAGTATAGTTTATGGTTCTTCAGTAGTTAATCCTGTGATCCCATTGAGAAGAGTCCTGGGAAGTAGAGTGAACTTCTGGTTATAAATCAAGCCAGAAATGCAATTACTCATGTGCATTATAGGTTCCATGGAGCTCTCTGCAAGAGCTATATGTTCAGTGTGGTAGACAAAAACAAGCACAGTGTCAGCTGTGAATTCAGTAGCAAAGGACTGAATAGTAAAGTTCTTGTTATGTCCAGGCAGAAGGCCTGATTTTCCAGCCTGAAAAACTGTTTTATTTGCCTGTTCTCAGATGCTATTTTGCATTTCTTGACAAAGTGACTAAGTCATGTGGAAGCCCTTGTGGGAAGGGAGAGGTGACACTTTCCCTGGAGCAACTGAACCTGCTCCAGCAGTGGTACTGATCTGCCAGTTCGGGTAGGTGGAGCAGAGCAACAATCCTAGCAAGGCATTTGGGAGCCTGCAGCTAAAGGAGAAACTTCTGAGACAAACAAGGAGCAGATGGTCACAGGCCTCAAAGTAACATCTGCCCTTTACTAAATAGGCCTTGGGATCCCAAGGTAGTATAAAAATCAGGTTCATCTTTGAAATCACACAGTTTCTTTTCTTCTAAGGTCTGAGGTTAGAATCTAAACCCAAGTTCCTGTCTTGCAGTGCTCCTTTAAAATCTGTTGGCTTATTTTAAGAGAGGAAAGGTTTTAACCCTGGCATGTAGGTTTAATTCCTGACTGGGCAGTAGTAATCTACAACCTGACTCAGATGACAAAAAGTACATTAGTACGTATGCACGTGTATGTATATCACAACACATTCTTCATCCTCTTCCAGTGAATATTCCAATGCTCTATGTTTTTCTTTCAAAAGAAACCCCAAACAGCTACCCAAAAATCTACCCAAAATTTACCTATTCCTACCTTTCTGTTTGTCAGAATGTATACACTGAGACAGGGGATTATGGCCTAGCCTGCCTATCAGCATGGAGTGGGAGAAGAGTTGCAAGTGATGAGAAATAATTTCTAAAGCTCCCAGATGCATAATGTCAAGAAGTGGCACATAACTCATTTAGGATTGCATAATCACTGGTACGATTAAAGAGACCACTGTCTTCCTTTTAATTTAGCTTTATTTTTCTTCTTCTCCAGACAGCTGTGCACAATGTGTTGCTTGCTTGAACTCCAAATGAATGCTTCTATTACTGATGTTTATTTTTCTTTCTGTTTCCCAACAGTTCAAATAGATATATTTTTTTAATGTGAACATTTTTAAGATAAAACTAAACAGCTTTTAAAGTTGTTTTTAGTTTCATAAAAACAAATATTTTAAAGAGAAGCTGAAAAATGCTCCGTTTTCTTGGCTGTCTTCCATTTTCCTTGCCCTTCTTTCCTAACTCTAGGAGACACTTAGGTGAGCCAACAGTTAAGTATTGTCGTCCTCTTAGCACATCAGCAGGGCCTCTAATAATATTATCAGTCATAAAATCTCTTCCAGATTTTCATGGCTGCTAATCTTAAGGTCCTTGGCAGAAGGAGGACTGAATAAACCCAATAGCCTTCTTTTCATAACTCTTCATTTTTATTAAAACACATGTAAAATGAAGGTGTTTTTGTAGAGAAAGTTATGAATCTAAATCTTGAAGCTCTTGCTCATTTCCAGTGATTCCAGTGAGAGTTTTGCTTGAGCAGGACTTCAGGACTTGGCAGTTGGTTTATGTGTTAAGAGAAGGAGACCAGACTCCCAAATCAAGGCTCAGTGGTTGAGTAGTGGGGATCTGTTCTAAATGTGAGGGACCCAGGCACAAGATGGGAATGGGGCCCTGTGTAATATATCTTTATAGACAGGATGAAAAGTGTTGAAATGCAAGTTTTAACAATAGATGTATCTGTATATTTTAAACCTTTATGCATTCTGTATTTCTGCAAACAATGACTGGCAGGGATCAGGTCTTCAGAGCATAGTAAGAACCTTGGGATTAGAGGACCTCTGCAAATGGGCACAGAGGTATTAAGAAACTGAACCTCCCCTAGACAAGCTGCAGTGGGTGCATACAAAAAAAATCCAAACTGCAAATTGCACAACTAACTGATATTTAAAGACAAATGCATTCTTTCAGGATGAAAAAATTGAGCGCATTTTTTTAAAGTTCTTTATTTTTCAGATGCAAGCCTAAATCATTAAAGGAAGTTACTTTCTGATATGTTTTTTTAGTGAACTGATTTTTACTGTATTACCATTTTCAGATCTTTTCAGTCATGCTTGGTCTGTCCATTAGATGAATGATAACAGCTGTGATTCATCACAGCAATTTAAAGTATCCAGTCTTTGTGGTAAGGTGATATGCATCAGATTTTATAACACGTGCTACTATTCCGCAGTGTCTTCCACTAACTGATGAACTAGGTGCTGAGTAAATATGAATAGCTAGGATGATAAGTGTTCTATAGACAATTCTGTATCAGATGTTTACATACAACATCTGTATACATGTGCTGACTTTTGTTCCTTGGTTGCCTGCATCTTATGAGAGTCTTCATGGTGCAAGTGGTAGCAGAGAATCATAGAAAAAAGTTAAATCTCTCTTTTGAGATGGAATTATATGTTAGTTCTGATGATCTTCCTCTTCTAAACCTCAGATTGAGTTTTATGGGACCTGCTAACTGTAGAAATTTCCAGACTCTGAGCCATTGCAGCCTCCTTTCTTCATGACAGGTTCCATGATAGATAGATGAGAATCATTATCACGTTGTTTACATATGATTTTAAAAACATTTAACAACCAAGAAGTCAAGGCCTACATTTCTATAAAGCTTATGAAGCCCTCAAATTAAGAGTAATGTACTTTACATATCCTAAGCTGTGCTTTAGCTAATGGAGTATGAATGTCTGCGTATAAGCCATCTATCTGTACTCACCTTGGAGTCTCTAGAGAGAAATAGGTCTTCTGTGTGCATGACCACCCTCATCCTGAAGTATGTATTTGCAGTAGGTCAGATGAACTGCTCCCTGTTTTTTCACGGGTGCAGTCCCATTGGCTTCAGCTAATCAAAACTTTTGAAAATAAGATTGTTGCTATCAGAAATTTGGAGCCCAAAATTGGAGACTAATTTTGAAAATATGTCCACGTTCACTCTGGAAATCCAATAAAAATACAGAATTCTCGTTGTGGTTGATGGAAAGGCCTCTAGTATCCAACCCTCTCTGAAGCTAGGATCTGAACACACTGCTTTTCTTATCCTGCTTTTTCTATTTCTGTATCTGAAAATTTCCCCATTCAAAAGTACTCTAATGTTGGTCACCTCACATTAATCTTCTGAGTTCAAATAAGATAACTTTCTTTACATGTTAATTTGCCATATGTTTGCTTTTTTAAGCCTATGCGATCTGAGAAGTACCTAAACAAGTGAGAGTATAAATCAGTGTAGGCCCAAAGTTTTTTGTTAGACATGGGGAAATAATCAAAAGTGTGGAATAAATCTTGGTCCCTGTCAACTATGAAGTTAGATTCTCAGGCTGTCATAATAAATTAAGAAACTGAGAGCTGTGTGACAGCAGCATCAATCTCAGTCTCTTGTTTCTGCAAGTCTTCTTGTTGTCTGAGACCTTTTTTTTTTTTAATACTTACTCCCTGGGGTAGGTAATCAATCACAGTTAAGATTTTTCTATGTGGAACATTCAGAAAAGTAAAGACTAATCAGCTTAGAGTATTAATTTAATATGTTTAAGTTAAATTAGTTAAATCTCATATGGATGCTCTTATTTGGTCTGATATGGCCATAGATGACTGTGTCTTAGTTCAGCGAAGTCAGAGTTTTATTCAGCATTATTTATTCTGCATCTTTGCTGCTTTATCTTGTTTGTATTAGTTTTGTGTCTTTTGTTAATTCATCTTAACTTTCTCATAATAGCAAATTTCTAAGCCAGTGTGGCCTATATTGATGTATATACCTTGAAAGAAAAAGCTATAAAATATATTAAAATTAACCAAAGCTTTAGGAGCCACATTGTGTTTAGCTCTAATTGAAAGCAAGGGAGAATGTTTATTCACGTGTGGGTGCAGGATTTCAGCCCATGGTGGGTGTGTTTACCAGTCAGACATGTATGACATTCAAGCCTTCCCTCCTGGAAAGGTGTATTTGCCTGAAATTACGCAGGATATGGATTACAAAAAGACATAGTGGAGAGCAGTGAGGTCATCTGGTCTCTGATTTCAAATGCAGTCACTGTCATTATACTATGCTTAGAATGCAATCAGTTCTTGGCAGTGCTGATTTATGAGAAACAATATGATTTATACAGTCAAGAATTAGTCATCAAAAATATTGTTTACTATATTAGAAAATGAAACAAAACTCTTT
>NW_010206525.1:25394-52101 GCF_000695765.1 Mesitornis unicolor
TGAATGAGTACCAGATGAAAAGTTGGTAGTGAATTTTCTTCTTAAGTAGATTCCAGGGTCTCATCTTTGAGTAGTGCCCTGCTTTTGCTGTCTAATACTTCCCATTAATTTCTCCATCTTGATGTTACCCTTTTGACTTCTGTGTACAATGTGCAAACTTAAAAGCTTGAATCAGACTACAGGACCAATGTAGAGGATTATTTTTACATTGCTCCCATTACCTTCTGCGGACATCAATCCAAATCCTTCTCAAGTACCTCAAAATACCTGTGTACACCTTCCTTATGTGAATTGTGTCAGAGCACAAGATGTAGTTTTGCATAAAAAGGGGGCAGGAAGGAACATGTACTAGGTGATGGTATTTGAATATGACTTTATGATGACTGTAGCTAACACCTAAATAATAATAATAATAATTGCTCATTAAATAAAACATTAATTAAAAAGTCACTGGACATACTTTACAAGAATGATTGTTCAGAGAATTTGGAAGGTTTAGGATTAAAGCAAAATTTATGATTAAGAGGCCTTATGGATATGGGAAGAAATGTTTGGAAACAATTGAAATACACTTTGTTAAATAAATAAGACTGGAGTGGACATATGGTATTGTGCTGTGGGACAGGAGCAGAAATGAGAGTCAGGGCAAAGCTTTTCCACCCCATATTAGCAAAAGATAGTTCTAACTGAAGAGAAAGTTGCTACAGCAATGAGTATTAGTCTCTTCAGCGGAGCAGTCATACCTTAGTTAAAACAGAATAGAAGTAGAATTGAAGAGTTCAAATGAATGGAAAGGTGAATTTGCTGAATTTATTTAGACAGCAGTGTTACACATGCTCCTAACAAATCTGGCATCCAGAGTTCTGGGAGCCTCTAGCTTTGTGTACTCTAGTTCCTATGTTAGTGAGCGTACTTTCATGGTTTTTTTTTCCTTTCATAAGAAGAGCTGTGCAGAGAAGACAAGATTTCTGTTGCCAGGCCTTGAAAGCTGGCTTTACTTTGAATATTGTGGATATAAAATTGTATAGTTCTTCATAGGGAAAAAGTGTATATTTTTTTAAATTATACACCATACAGTGTTTCATGCATTTTTTTTTCTTATAGTAGCTATTGTATCAGACAATATACTACACAGAGAAAACACCTAGGTGAAATTTTTTATAATTCTTTGCAGCAAAATAAGCTTGAATGGGAAAGAACTACATTTTTCTACAAAGTGTTGTTTTTTCTCCTGCAGAGTTTCTCCAACATAATGTGTTTATAAGTATACAAGCAACTTGAAAGTGAGCTGATCTATTTTTGTGTATCTGAATCAACAAAAAAACTCCTAAAGTGACTTTTTGCAAGTATTCCTAGTGTATTTCTACCGTGACTAATGCAGGCTGAAAAATTTTCCACTACTGATAACCTATACTGTTGTATTAAAGTACCAGAGCAATAATATTCAGATACATATTAGCAAATAAAGAGTAACAATATTTTAGTATTACCTTTCGAGAAGTTTTTGCAGATCAATGTCAGGAGGATATACATTGGTATATTTAGATTTAACTGAGAAGCTGGAATGCTATGCTTTGAAAAAGTTGAGAAACTTCATTTCTTTAATTATTTCTGTTGTTTATTTTGACGGCATAACTACTACAGTTATTATTGCATCTCAAATTAGTCACAGACACAATAAAAAGTACTAATACAACAGCGAAGAATGGGTTCTGGATCCCACTAGTGATTTATAGTGACAGGCTTGGAGCTATAAATCCAGTACAGGGAGCAGACATTTGTTGTGGGACTTAGTAATCATTTAGGGCTTGGTTACATAAGATATGAAGCACCCAGGTGCCAGTGCATGAACACTTGTACACACACATCAGATAAGAGTCATGATATCTGCTGCATGGGAAGTGCAGCATTTTCCTTAATGGGCTCAAGACTGTCTATATGCCACTGAGTGTTCAGTACTTACAAAAAACTCTGTAACATCTTAGGGCAGTCTACAAGACTTGATTTTACTCACTTTAAAAATAACTGGAAGAACTCCTTCTAACTATAAATTCAGCATTGATTAGGCTCTGAAGGGACCACAGGCTCAACCTGTGAATGACTGCACATTGAAAGAATGTGTAAATTCATTCTTGTGCACTGAAATGACATGAATATCCTGGCTATGGACTGAGTTTTACTTTGAGTATGTGAATTTGGAGAGGAGAGATAACACCTGTATCCAGTGTGACCAGGTGGCAGAGCTGAAAGAGGAGGTGGAAAGGTTTAGGAGTATCAGGGAGTGTGAGAGGGAGATAGATTGGTGGAGCCACACCCTACCAACCCAGAGCCAAAGGCAGCAGTTGGCTCCACAAGAAGCAGAGGATCCCCTACCCTCTTGCTACCTGGTAGAAGGAGGAGACCTAAGAGATGGGGGGAATGGAAACGGGTCTCTGCTCGTGGAGGCAGGTGAATCCCTCTCAGCCTCCCTCACCATCCTGGTTGCCCTTACACAACGGATACGGGTCTGTGGAACTTGAGGGGCAGGCAAATGAGGACGTAGAAGAAGGTCCACCCAAGGAGTTGCCTAGGGCGAGTCAGTTATGACTGCCTCTGTTAACAGACAAAGGAGGGTAACTGTTGTAGGCGATTCTCTTCTGAGGGGAACAGAGGGCCCAACATATTTTCAGGAAAATCTTACTGTTTTGGTATGACCTACAAGAGTAATATCAGCACTTCCAAAACATTTTCAGCATTCTCATGTTCCCTAAAAGTTTAATGCATAGATTTGTGCCTGACTAAGCCAGTGTTTCTCAACTCCTGATATAGTTCTCTTTTCAGTGTCTTGAAGGTTGTGCTTCAGACCCTCCCGTTTCTTCCACTTTTCGTAGACAAGAGTTATTGAGAGTGAGAATGACTTCATAGCCTGCTAGATGCTGCAATGCTTTGCTTAAAATCCCTCACCTGAATCTAGAGAGTCCTCTAACTGTGTTACTGATAAATAACGAAGGAAATCATTAGTCTAGCCCTTTCCTTAGCTTTTATTACCAGAGCTCAGAAACAAAATGCTTCATGTTATATAGACATGGAAAATGTTACCAACCTGAAAGGAAAATAGTATTTCATTTTTCATGTTAAATTATAGGCTTTGTTTGATCCACAGAAAAATGTTTTTTATTTTCATAAGAAAAAAACCCAAAACTAATAAAAAAAGGCAGTTCTGAGTTAACCCAAACCAGATTTTTCTGATCCTGGCAGGGTCTTTAAGCAGATGTAAAAGGAATCAGGTGTAAGCAATAGTTATCTCAGAAGAAGGATATAGAATACCACTTCAATTGAACCTGCAGAAGTTAATGATGCTCCAGAGAAAGCCCAAGGGTAAGACAAAGTAAGGGACATAATGTTAACAGACTGAATAATTTACTCAATTTGTCCCAGATTTTTCCTTCAGTTGATCATGACTGCTGCTTGTTTGCGTCTGTAATTAACTTCCCTCCTTCTAGTTTTTGGAGGATTGTTAATATTGGGGTGCCCCACACACCAGCCAGATGTCAGTGGGAACTGCAAGCTTATTGCTAATGGGACTGGGGCTGTCCGAACCCCACTATAAGAGCTTCATGCCAAGCTGGAGGCTGCTGGCACTTCCCAGACAGTGGCACTGTAGATGAAAAGAAGCAAGATCAAATTTATATGAAATTGTTTTAAAACCCTGCATCAGAAGAATGGATAACTTATTTTTAAAAATGGATTAGGAACTTCGTGTTTAGGCACTGTTGTCAGGAGGCCACCATGTGTATGTGTCTGTCTAAAAAAATTGACATGATTACCAAGTGAGAGGATAAAAGCTACAACTAAGATGTCACATTAAGGGGCTTGGATGTTTATTTTGGAAATGCTAAAAGCTGCGAAAAGGCTTTTGGTGTCTTGAAAGAACAGACAGTCATGCCCAGTTGTTTAAGAAAGGCATAAACAAGTGACGTCAAGAGACTTCAGCTTGATGCAACATTCGCGCAATGTCCATGGGGCTGTTTACTTGAGCTCAGCAAATGGACCAGCATCACATGTAGCGGAGTTAAGCTCTTCCGTTAAATGAGTATTTCCTGTGCTATACATAGCAAAGAAGTCTGTTGCAGCTGCATTTACACTGTGTTTGTGTAGTGTGACATTTAAGGAATTCCACTGTGTGTCACAAAATAGCTACAGAAAAAAGATTTTAAGCATTCCTTTTCAAGTTGCTCACTTCTATAGCTGTGCAGGCAAACAAGAAGCCTGGTCAGTGGGTGTTGAGGTGGTATGTGATTGTAGACCATTAAGAGATGCGATTCTCTGGGACATTTCATGGGCATCATTTTATGTGTTGTATCCTTGTACATAAGAAAAGAGTGGTTCTAAGGATCAATTCACTGATTATTTTAGAGTGATTTTAGTATTCATCACTCAGGAACATCTTTGTGATTAGTACTTCATGTTTTTCTCCTGTACAATGTGCTTTATTTCTCAGGGAAATGTAATTTTCACACTTTTTGTTTTGGTTTGTTTTTTTTTAATGTTTACTCCTGTAAACATTCACTGTTGTAGGATCCATATTTTTTTTTGCAAGCAGAACTTTTCTCAACAAGGGCTCTAATGAAGATTTCTGTAACTGGTAGTGAATGAAGTACTGGTTTCAAGGGTGTAGTGTTCTTTTTCCTTTTCTTCACAACATTTTTCAGTTTCTGAAAGAAAGGCATGAAAAACAGAATTCGTCCCTTATGCGTAAAGAAAGTTTGGGCCCTGCTTTTAAATTCTTGGTGGAGTCTGATTTCAGAACTTCTAGAAATATGCATGATGTGTACGTAGGTAGTGGTGTCTCTTTCTTCTAATATTTACCTTTGTATGCTTATATAAAGTTGGTCTGAGAAAGATTAGCAGTTATTTCAATCAGCAATGATTCCTGTTTCCGTACCCTCTCAGCTGATGCAATGTATCCCCCCCCTACCTTGACAGCATGTTGCTACTTGTGTGACCATTCCAGCAGGAACACCTGCCTACAATCTCTAATCTGATACCACTTATGTCGCTCCTACATGCCAGATTTACTCTTTGGGCTTCCACAGCTATCTTGAAATCAGATCTTCCAAGACACCCACTCCAATAGAGCATCTTGGTACTTGGAGGGAATGGAATAGAGAAGTGAGAAGAATATGTGCCAAATGTTGCTGTCATTATGGTTAACTTCAAGAAATGAACACTTTTTAATACTGAAATAATTCAGATTGTCTCTGTAATTATCATATTTGTGTATTGCTGTGTGTCAGGGCTTAGAATTGATGAGGTGAACAGTACGAGACTGAGGGGGATCTATAATATCAAGAAAGATACAGAAAAGGCAAGTGGAATCATAGAATCATAAAATTATTTAGGTTGAAAGGGACCTTAAAGATCATCTAGTCCAACCCTCCTGCCATGGGCAGGGACAGTAGGGAATGAATATTCACTGTTTCTCACAATAATGGCATTAGGAGGCATTCATTCAGACTATGAAGCAGCATGTTTGAAATAAACAAAAGGGTGTCTTTTTAATGTAACTCATAATGAAATTGCAGAAGTAATTGCCCCATCATGTTGGGTTCAGAAGAGATTAAACAACTACACACAGGAAAGATCCAGCAGGACAATGGTCTACTGAGTGATTTAGAAAGGTTAATAGGTACATGACTGCTGGAAGCTGGGAGAGCACGCCAGCAATGGCTCTGTCCCATCTCTACAGTCTTCTCCTGAGTATCAACTACAGAACAGTGTCAAAGAGAGGATGCTGGGCTAAGTGTTCTTTTGATATGAGAACAACTATGACTGTAGTAAATCCAGGAATGTGATTTTTTTAAATGGGATTTTCAGCCAGCTTTCTGACTAGAAATAGTCAGAATATAATGATTTTAAAATTTCAGAGTCAAGCACTGAGTTTGCAGTTGCTAATAATTTCTCTTGCATATACGAGATACCCCCAGTAGTGTTTTGTTGCTAACATTTGAGGAAAGTCTGCAGTATTGCTATCTGTAGTTCATCTCTCTATCATAGAGATCATATCAATAGGAATCTTAGGAAGAAATCTTCCAGAAGTTTCAGAGAGTAGCTTAAAGGAAAAACTAGCAAGATCATCTCCCTGGATCAGAAGTCAAAGACCTGTTTTTAGAAGTCTCCGAATAATCTTAATGCTATAGTAAGTGAATTGTACTGCGGCTCCCAAATGCTTTGGAGACTTTGAAGATGAGACACAGATTTCTGAGGGGCTTAAGTACTTATGAAAACGCTGACATGAAAGAAAAATGTCAGAAGGAAGGAAGAGAAGATTGTGGGAGGAAGTGGACAGTGGACATACTGTTCATGACATTGACTCTGTGTAGCGTTACCACTTTTGTGTCTTCCTGCTTGTGGTTTTGGTTTCAGGTACCCTTAGCAGACCTTTCTCCCTCAGTGGTATCCAAACAGGACACGTGATCAGAATTACTTATTTAGGCCAAATACTGCGGGAAGCTCAGAGCCAGATCAGGGTGAAATACCAGTGGAGCTAGTTTGAAAAGTTCATCAGATAAATTAAATGAGAGACCAAAAGCATGTGTTTATTTAATGAATAAAACATCCATCTTTATCAGCTGTAATGTTTCCTACCCTTTGATACTGTTCCACACTACCAGTCTCTAGAGGGTCTCATCAAGATACAAAACACAAGTTTGATTATGTGAAGGCAGTGGGCCAAAAAGCTAGAGGTCTTATGCAAATTCAGATATGCATTAATTTGCATAATGTTTCTGAGAGATAGATATATCTGTGTATCTATGTATGTATGCATCCATTATCTTTCTTTTTTGAAAGATACTTCTCCTTTCCCAGCCTCTCCCTGAGCTGGTTCTTCCCATATTCTTTGTTGTCCCTGATGATGACTGGACAATTTGGAGTCCAGGCCCTCATCTCCCTGGTAACATAGGTTTGTCACTTTGGTCTAAACTCTGTGTGAGCGATTCTAGCTCTTGTGCTGTTTGACATCTTAGCTGTTTGTACTGGTAAGGAGTAGTTAAAGACTGGGGAAACTGAGTTATTTCTAGATGCATCCATCAGGAATTGTCTTTAGTAGACACAATCACAGGACAATTCTTTGTGATGAATATTACAGAGAATGGCTTAAGGACATATATTCACTTTTTCCTAGTGTTTCCTCCTCTTTTTGAGGATGAGAACTGGAGCAGCAATGCAGGACAAACATCTGAGCTCAGCTCAGGTGAGAACCTTTTTCCATCTTTTTGTGAGTTTGGATTGTGTGGGTTTGCTGAAACCTTGCTCCAGCTTCCACCCTGGGATCATCAGCAGAGGTGCAGCTCTTCCGTAAGCAGTGGATCATGTTCTCTGGTAATCAGCACACTGTCAGGTGGAGAGGCCAAGCTGGATGAAAGAACTTCTGCCAGATAGGGAACCCAGGAAATGGATTTGGGTGGATTCCATACACAAGTTTAAAGGAAGGGAGAGCTACACTTTCTGCCTTGGGACCGCCATCCTCAGGGAGACAATCCTGGCCCTGGAGAAGATGATCAGTAGTAGCTGATTTTGTGCAAAAGGTTGCCAAAGAAGACACGTCTGTTTGCTCTAAAAAAAAAAAATAAACCATTTTTATAAAGAGTGGAGTAATAAAGAAAGTGAGCTTTGTGTTTGTGCTCAATAAATTTAGAAGTTTTTAAAATGGGGTTGAGACTAGACATTTGAGTGGAGGGATTTCACATCATAAGTGAATTTTTTCCTCTGTCTAGAGTTAGGCCCTGGGTTGCAGGTCTCCAGCAGGTGTGAACTGTCACACAGAGTGGCAAGAAATAAAGCTCCTGAGGATCCACCCTCAGTTTTTCAAAATGGTCAGCAGCCCAGTTTGACATGTGGAGCCTCCAAAACTGGAGCCAGAAGAGCTTTATTGAAAATGTGGATAGTTATTTTGGTGTTTATGTGGAACTTAATCTCTAGAAACTCTGGTCCAAAATGCAGTCTCACATATGCTGCATTACTGATGTTTACACATTCAGCTGGGTAACTTGAACTGCATTGAACGAGGGTTGCACAAACAATGAAAGAAAGAAAAAGCCTCTTTGGCAGCTATTTCATTTGTGAGCTTTGAAAAAATTCAGATACTTGATGAAATTATTCTGACATATGTACCAAAGCTTGAGCTCATTGGAGTAAATGGGATTTTCTCTCCTGACTTCAGAAGACTTTTTTACCCCATTCTCTAAACTGGGTTAGTAATGGTGATACAATTAGAATAGAGTAGAATAGATCGTAAAGTGACTATATTGGATAGAAAGTTTATCAAGTAAATAAATCCGTAAATATTTTCTGGGCAGCCATGTCCAATAGATTGCTTGGTATGGTGGGTAATAAGCAATACTGCCTTTTAAGACTGCAGTAATAAGAAGTCCTCCAAAAAGCTTGGCCCTAGTGGGGTTGAGGCCTGAGAAAAGAAAATGTTAATCCTATGCCACCAGGCCAAGATTTATTGAAAGACATGTAATATAGAGATAGAGATACAGTAGTCGCAGATCCCAGCTGCTCCCTTTCTTTAACTCCTTCTCTTCATAAATGTGTATTAAAATAATTTTGAGGCAAGTAATTGAAAACAATTAGAAGAAATCCCTCATGGTAAATTGTAATAACTTTTGTTCCAGCGTTTGGATTGAGGGCTTGGTGGTAAATTAAGCTGTCTCTTTACGGAAGTGGTAAATCACCAACATTTGCTATCAAGAGCAGAAACAAATGTTTATAAATCATTGCATTTGTTTCAGATTATTCATCAGAGCTGGAAGGCAATTGTTCAAGTTGCTTTATGATACTATAAACAGAACACTGGCAAAGCTGCGTACTTTGTAACAAAATTTTGGAGTTTTTTAAATGTACCAAGACTTTTTCCTTCAGTAAGCATTCAATTCATCTTCCAGAGAGGAGGATCTAGATTCCACTGTGCTGCTTTGAAGAAACAAGTTTGAGTTGGCACTAATAGGGCAGCAAGGCTTGCTGACTCAGAGAGGAAGTGTCTCACAAAGTTGTCTTATTTATCTTTCTTTCTTATACTGCAGTAGGCAAGGAAAGTTGTCACTTCTCTTTTTCCTCTGTGTTTCCAAACTGCTCTCATGGGATTATGAAAAGGTTCAAATCTGGAAAAGAGTAAGAACTAAGGGTGGGGAGGATTTTGATAGAGAAAATTTGAGGCAATAGTGCTTAACGTTTCCTGGTAAGTGAAAACAAGGAGAAGCACTGTCTCCGTACCTGCATTGTAGTTCAAGACAGGAGGAGACTGCCTGGTTTCCCTGGGTACTGGGAATTACCCTAGAGCTCTTTTTCCTTGTGAGAGAGGACTACAATTTCTGTCACATGAAGCGCAGGCAGCACACCAGCACAACCAGCAATAGCAGGCTTAGCTGAGCAAGCTGCTGGAACTAGCTGGAGTCCCTGCTTTAGTTACCGAGCTTCTTCGGCATTTCAGAGCTTCCTGGCCTTGGCTGCAAGAGTATTGGCAAAAGAAGCTTGGTTTTACCTTAGGGTATTGTGGCCAGTCCTGGAGGAATTCATTCCTGCAGGAGCTGTGCCAGGTCTTCTGAGGTTTTGAATGTTGTGGATCATGTAGCTTTGTTGTGTTTTTTTTCCTCTCCAAAAATAAAATGAAAGCAAAACACACACCATCTCATTTGCTGACGTGTTGGCACATAGTGTGAAGTAACTAACTGGTTGCAGCTTCTCTATAAAAATGGAAAACATGGATTTTTCAGGTTGCACGCTGCTTTTATCCAAAGAAAGCAAACCAGAAAATGGGTATGATAGACCTTTTATGAGCAAAACAGGAGAGTTGCAAGGTTGAACTTTGGTCAGGTATCTTTCAGTGGCAGTGGTTTCCCAATGCTGAAACATATGTCTGTGTTAAACACAACAGCGTAAAAACTTTTATGCCAAAGAGAGGTGATGGGGGGTAGGCAGGGACCCTCAAAACAGCCAGTAGCTAATGCTGCCTTTGTGGTTTTATATATTTGCCTATTAAAATGACAATACAGACATGGAACATTTAGATTTAAGAAGCCTTCTTTTCATTAAACAACATTAAACAAACTGACAAAGTAGGGGGTTATGACTCCAGTAATTGAAACATGCTGTTCTGTTCAAGACCAGAACTCTATAAAGACTCTTTTCACCCTGTAATGCCCTTTGTGTTTGCCTGCTACCCCTGCTAGAAATTACTGTAGGCCTGAAGTATGTCTTTCCAAGCGGAGTGGGAATGACAGGGTGCAACACCACATTTGGCAGATGGGGTCACAGCCTTTTTAGGACGTTAACATTCATTGTGCATTGGAAATCAATTTGCAGCTCAGAATGCATGGAGACTTAGCTGGACTCCCCTCCCCACTGTTTTTTTTATGTTAACCTTAAACCTGGAGTGCAGAAAAAAGAGCTAGATGGATTAATTTGGATTAACTCTGATGGGGTTTGGGTAGTTTTCATTAGCTTAATTTACAGTGTGCCTTTTTGTGGATTCCTTGCTCTTCTAGATGTATATTTTGAATCTGTACATTATCTTGCATTTATTTTTTCTTCTCTCTTCTAGATGTTGATGAGTGTCAGGATAACAATGGAGGGTGCCAGCAGATTTGTGTAAATACTATGGGCAGCTATGAATGCCAGTGCAAAGAGGGCTTTTTTCTGAGTGATAACCAGCACACCTGCATTCATCGCTCCATTGGTAAGTTTTCAGTGTGTAAATGGTGCTCTTTAGAGTAACTGTGTTCCATCAGAAATGCAGAAACTGTTTGGAGGGATTTTTTTTATTCCCAGAGCTCCCAAAATAATTCCACTGGTTAGTTGGAATTGATTGATTTCTCTGCTACCCAAACTTGTAGCAGAGCAATAAATAGGATAGGGGAAAAGGCTTTGGTTTAACATAGAAATCATACTTGATTCAAACAGCAGGCTCTTTGAGCAGGCAGAGGCAGATTTCAAATGGCAGCTTTCTGCTTCTGAGTTTCCAAGACTGAAAAATTTCTCATTTGTTTGTTGTATAGTAGTTCACCTGTCTTCCACCTTAGAGAGCATGGTATCTTAAATAAAAATGAACAGCTTGTTGATTCTGGAAGTTTTACAGATTATGGTTTTTTTGCCAGTTGTGTAATTCATTGCTTCATTGCAGACTCATGATGGCTGATATTATGTTGACACAGCATTTTTCTTTGGTTCAGCACCCTGTCTGGGGTGGACAAGAAAACTGCATCTTTGTTGCCTACACACTAGTAGTGGTGATAAGGAATCCCTGCAAAACTATAATCCTTGGCTGCTGCTGATTTTGACTAGAATAAGCAGGTCTCCCTTTTTCTATACTTGTCAGACATGGAAGACAAGTTTGAGTGGAAAGGGAGAAAAGAAAACAGTGTAGCTATAAATCTTTGCAATTAAGTGGGCTCTTTATGTGTTCATTCAGACTTCTGGTGACCCTGGCAGCAATGGGAATATATTCTAGCAAGCTCATTTACCAATAGGCCATACAGTATGACAAAGTAGCAAGATGAGTCTGGTGATCAACAATGTAAGCATGCTGTAAATTTCAACAAGCCACACAAATGGTTCTGAACTATTTTAAGTCACTAAAATTAACCAGAAAATCCTACTTGAAAATAGTCTGAATTAATCACTGTTGACAAGAAAGCAAAACGTTGTAATATAGCATCTCAGAAATGTAAATTTATTTCTGACACTGTGTGTCTACTTACACAGAATCATAAAGACAAGTAGTAATTTTGATTTTCAGAAATGTGAGTCTCTGGAATATATTCACAGGTCCCCTTTTTAACATGATTATTATGTTTTAAGGAATTGTGATATTTTTATTATGACAAGAACATACAATTAAGCTCCATGAACCAGTGCATTTTAAAGGTTGCTATCCAATAGGTTTTTAGTCATTCTTTCCAACATAAATTGTTCAACCTTCTGTCCAGTGTAAAGTATCCCTGACACAAAGATATCCAACAGAGCAAGGAGTAGTAGCTGGAGTCTTAATGAAAACCACTTGCGGAGTACTGCAATACAATCATCATTTCAATTTGCACATTATAAAAATTCCCAGCTGTAACAAAAGAGAATTTAGTTATCTGAGATGGAAGCTAATGAAATAAATGAAAAATGAGACTCTAAAGGCAAAAGTTTCTTCTAAGGAATTGATTTATTGAGGGAAAAGGGTAAGTTTTTATGGCAAAGAGGATTCCTAGTTTGCCGGAAGGACTCAGGGAGTGGATTTGAAGGTTCACTGCTGTATGTACATAATAAATATGCATGAGAAGTATGTATTTGTGTTAACTTTTTTATAAAGAAAATGTCATGTAAGACATGGATGTTTAATTTGAAGCAACACCCTTAAATTATTTTAGGTCTGAAAGAGCCAAGCAACCTACCAAATAGCCTGCTGGTGATTACAATGTGGTTTGTGAACAAATGGGTTGTAGCTTTTCAAAAATAAAATTCTAATTTACAATAACAGCAAACATTACACTGTAATGTCATGATCCCACACAGCAATACAGTGGGTTGGTACACTGTAGGAAGGAAACGAGATGGAATGATCTCTCTCAGTTGTCAGAGGTGACTGAACTGCAAATAGTAAATATGCATGGTGAGAAAGCAAATGGCTTTTTTATTATCTGTGTTTACTCACTTTCATATGTCTCACTTGTAAACGCTGCTACAGAAACTGTTAGAACACAAAAATACTCATCAACATAGTTAGGCAGAATTGTGCCTAGGGCTAGATTGTGTCTATAGCTCTGTTGGTAAACAAGGCTGGAGCGGACAAAGGCACACCACAGCCAGCATTGCAATCCAAACACAAAGACGCTGACTTGCCAAAGCCCTTTAGCAAGCCTGTTGACTTTGAGCATAATAAGATCCATTAATTGCAGTGGGATTACTTTTCTGTCTCTGAAAAATGCATGTGCAGTCACATGATCTCGGTGTCCTTGACATTACCTAAAGTCTCTCCAAGGACTCAGCTAGTCTAAAGCAATCAACCACAAGGTTCTTCATGCAGTTCACTAGCACCTTTCCCTCCTGTTTTCAAGTGCCTTGGGAAAAAGGGAGAAGCATTGCAAAGTGCTTAGGACATACTGGGAGTTGGGATGAGTTTGGAATGGAAGGAACAGTATGAAGCCTAAGCAATGCCCTGTCAGCAGGCCCAGCTCACCTGCCTCAGCCATCAGCAAGGCTGGTGCTTATCACGTGCTTTGCGCTCATCAGCACATGCAAGTGATGTGGTAGTTTCAGAATTGCAAAAGGGCATTGAATATTCTCTTGGGGGTTGAGCAGAGGAAGGAATATGTCCCTTTTTGCACTAACCAGCCAAGGGAGAAGTGTCTTCGGGTATGAAGAACCCTCCCTAAAATTGTCACCTGCTGTGTGAATTTCCTCAGCTTCCAGAGATGCACTGTGCCTGTCCCAGTGTTTTGGGGCTCTGTTGTACCACTGTGCTCTTACTCATAAGCTGTGACTAAAAGCCACACTGAAGTTCGTGGTAGGGGCTTTTAATATCACCCTTGTGTCCCAAATTAAATGTTTGCTTGCCATCTAGATGTGTTCTTATTATTTCCTGTGAACAAAAAGGATTAATGATCCACAGAGAAATCTGAATTTTATACCAACGGGAGGACAGGCTGACATTAAAGTCAGGACAAACCCTCATTTCCAGTATTTGCTTTATGTCACTCTCTTCATTATAGGCCTGTTGATTTCTTCTGTTTAGTCTCAGTATCTTTTGGGAAGATACTATACCCAGTACAACTTACCTCATTTATTTTTGCATATAACTTAATTTCCCTTTGCAGAGTCCCATTTCAGTAATAATAGTTTACCCACAATAATGATGGCAAGCACAGAGAGAGAGAATGGATTGTAAAAGATATGGAGAACTTAATGGTTGTTTATCTTAGTATGTCTTAATTGCATTAGTAGGTGTGAACACTGTGAATTATACCAGAGATATGTTTGTTTGTTTCCTCATGACTTAAAAAGGAACCAGAATAGAACAGCTGTTACTGTATCATCTCCAGCTCCAGAGGGAGCATGTGTTTAATAAATGTGGAGATTAGTATCATACACTACAGCTGTGACTGAGTCAGGTGAGTGGTTACAGCATATTTATTTGATGAGAAGCCAAAATCCACAATTCAGCAAAGTCTCCGGGCACATTCTTAAAGTCCTAGTGATACCAAAATTGGTTAAAAATTTGAATTGGGCCTAAAAAGCACCAAAATAGACAGAGTTTAGCCATACGCACTCCACTGAAGTTCAAAATGAAGGGTACAGTGTGTCCCATTGGCATTACACCTATAAAAGGTATTGTGGTCAGGAGACCTGCTACAAACTGCCTTGCCAACTAAAAGCCTCAGCTGAAGCGTTATAGAAAGCCATTGCTGTCCCACCTCCAGAGGGCAAGTGTCCTAAAGCACAAAGGATGTTTGCTTACAAGCCAGATAATTCAGGAGTTCTGTGAGTAGGAAGATTTCTATTGTTTTAGATTCCAACCCCTGAATATCTACCTAAAGCATAGTTACATTAATGGTCTTACATCTGCTTATCATTCACTGCGAGTGTTTTTTTACAGCTGGTGCCAAGTGAACTAAAAAGGCAGGTGCAATTAGGAGTGCACCTAATAAGTGGAGACAAGAAGAGGTGGAGAAGTACTAGGCTATAGAAGGCTAGAAATTATGATAGTCTGGTCAAGCAGTGGAAAAGCTTTTTACATGGTTGTCACCATAATTTTCAAGCCTGTTAAGAAACCATTTGGCAAGGAAATGCTTTTTCACTTCCCCTTATCCCATTAGCCTTATGTTCTTAGCAGAGTTAGGGGATTTGACGTGAAGTCAAGTTACCACAGTTAAGAAAAATACTGTGCTACAAACAGAAGCTCAAAACTAGCTTGTCTCTTTCTGCCCTGAAAGTGTAACAGTTTAGTCCCAGACGAAAGAGAAATGTGCTAAACCAAGCTGTTTTGCATTTGTCATGGGCAAAGTGAGTTTTCCATGCTTGTGCTGATAACTTGTTCAACTTGATCGTGTGTTTAAAGCTTTGTTAATTTTGCAGTAGAAGTATAGGAGTCCTTTAGTCAACTGAGATCAAACTAACATATTTTTTCTTCTTCTGAACATTATACAACCACCGTTGTTCAATTTTGTCATTCCTACTTTCCATGATTTATTTTTATTCCTTACCTGTTTCCTTAGCTCAGTGTTATTTTATAACAGTAGAATAAACTTCCTCCTTGGGAGGAAGCGTGATCCCCAGTAAGTGCAGGAAAGGTTACAGGTTGGGATTCTGAACTTTATTCCCATCTCTGGTGCTGATGCCTTGTGGGACTCTGGACGAGAAGGTTATTGTGACTCAGAATTTCTGCAAAGCACTTGAGAGGACAGAGGTGTTTTTCTACAGAAAGCACAATAATCTCTTCATATTTAGATTAATGTGGAAGGGTGGCTCTGAATAATTAAGTGTTGCCAGCACTGTTCCAGACTTTTATGAAGTACAAGGCTTCTCATCTCAACTATGAAAGTTCCTTCATGATGATGTAACCAGTTAAATTACTCCACTATAGGAATATACTTTGCCATAGCTACCTCAAGTACAGGCATCCCATTCAATAAAGCAGGACAGTCCTATTTGTCTTTTTAAATTGGAATCCTAGTATGACTATAAAATAGAGGAAGATATGTAAAGAAAATTTTAAGGAAATCGATTCATGTGATTTTAGATAACATACTAAGAAAAACTTTCAAGCAGCCTAAGTTTTATCTGAACAAACATAACTGCGATCTTGGAAGCTTTTTCCTAATACTGCGCACAGTATGACCTAAGTGTAATAGAAACTTGTCTGTTTATACATTCACTTGATATGTTTTGAATAAATAGTTCAATTGATTATCTTTCACAGAATATAGGATCCAGAATGTATCCAGGAAAAAAAGACTTAATAAACCATTTTAAATCCCATCATGTCCTGTTAGAAGTGTGTAACCTTTTAAAACTGTGTATAACCCATGAAAATTGCTGTACTTCGGTTTCAGAGATGCTTATTTGCTTTAGCAGCCTGTGTGAAGTGCACCTCAGTCTTGCTTTCTCCATTCCTCTGGAATGGAAGGAGTTTGTAATTTTTCTGGAGGGCAAATGCAACAGGTGAAAACACCTGGTGTAACTAAATATAATCTCTGTTAGGCCTGATCTCCCTCCTCTCATATATCAGTGATTTATCGTGATTGAGACTAGTAAAGTTACACTGGTGTAAAACTAGTTGAAGTGAAATCTGACTTAAGTTCAGCTGTGGGGGGAAGCAGTAATTATGTAATCATAAAAACAACATTAGGTGAAAGTTTAGGGTGATACATGAGAGTAAGTAGTCTCATGGAATCACAGAACAGCCCAGGTTGGAAGAGGTCCCAAGAGATCACCTGGTCCAACATGTGGGAAAGGAAGCTTAGCTGAGATTGTCAAGCACCCTGTCCAGTCACATCTTGAAAACTGCCAGCAGTGGGGACTCTACCATGTTCCTGGAGAGGTTGTTCCAGTGAACAATTGTTCTTATTATAAGAAATTTATTTCTTGTGTCAAGATAAAACCTTTCCCAGTACAACTTGTACCCATTGCCCTTTGTCTTCTCCATGTGCCTCCTTGTGAAAAGAGAGCCTCCATCTTCTTTGTAGTTGCCCTTTAAGTACTATCCAAATTAAACTGCAAAAGCAGAGTTTTGAGTATCAAAATTGTCCATAGTTTTTTGTTGGGTTTGTTGGTTTTTTTCACTCAGCTTTTCACATTAAGGCCTTAAATAAATGTCAGCTTAAATGGTGACTGCTTAGGTATGTCACTTTTGGCTTACAAAAAAATTAAATGCATCTGAAATCTGAGGCTGCATTCTTCCTTTTATAGGTAAGAAAACTAAGGTGTAAATATTACAGTATTGTTTATAGCTTTTGTGACTATGCATGAACTGCAGGATAGATTCACTCCTTTAGAGCAATTGCAGTCCTGTTCCTCAGAGCAGTCCAGACGGAAACTAGGATGTGAGGAAATTATATAGGATATGAAATCAAGATAGAGTTTCAGTATATCCCAAGTTGCAGAGGTAAATACAGCCAAGTAGAGTCAGTTGCAAGCTCTCATTGAGTTCCTGGGGACCAATTCAGACCCATATTATACTCTACAAAATATGATTAAGTCTCTATATATTCTACCTTAGTTTTATAGCTCACTTGCCTTCTAAGGGAAAAATACTGTGCTTCAGAATTTTCTGGGACTTTGAATTAGGTTTAATTCAGATAGAAAACCAAATTTTGTTGGGTGATCAATACCCTTTGCTGCTTTGCTTCAGCTAAGATTGAATGCAATAGTAAACCAGCTGGTTAGCAGGATGCAATGGTGGTGAGTTAAATGAACCTCAAAGGAGAAATCTCCCAATGCTCAAGAACAATACCAGATTGCCAGATTTTGCCAAAGTCTAGGATTGAATTCTAAGAGTGTTGTGCAGAAGCTATCCTGTAATAGGTCTCAGATTTAAGTGTACTGCTCAGAACAGACATAAATATTTAAAAAAAACCCAACAAAACAGAACAAAATAATACTGAAAAAAACAGAGCCTAGCTATACTAGGAAACATCAACTGGTAAGTAGTCTAGAAGTCACACGTGTAAGTTGCATATAGTGCTTGAAAAGTTGTAAAAGTAGATGCACAGTTGAACATGACTAAGTGAGAAAGTAGGATATGCAGATAATTTCTCGATAAGCCAGAATCTGAAACAGTTTGGTACAGTAGTCGTTTCTGTATGACTCTGTTGCCAATGCCTTTTGATTTGGAAAGGATGAAACTAAAGGAGGAAAAGAAGAGTGTGGGAAATAATGAAGCTGGAGATACAAAGAAGTGTGTCTTGGAAAGAGCAGCTTTTTGAAACACCCTGCAGCAGCATGACAGCCAGCCAGCTTGCCAAGGGGAGCAGAGAATTTGTAAGTCAGATCAAAAATCTCTCCACACCTGTGTGACAGAAAATGCAGCGAACAGTCTGTAGCTCAGCAACTGACTGACTGGCAGTGCTGACAAGATGGGAAAGCTATACGCACGAATGGGAAAACACACTGGAAAGTAGTGCATTAAAAAAAAAATTAAAAGAAAATATGCAAAGGGGGCTTTCACACTCAATCATTCAATAGCATTGGAAGTGAACCAATGTTCTGTTCATACTGTCTGCTCTGGATATAGCAGGATTATGGTAAATAAAAGAACTGACATGTTTTTTAAAGCCCTCTAGTATCCAGTTGACTGAATCATCAGGTGAGAAAGATCTGGGAAGAATATTAGGCCAGAGTGTACAGGAAAAAAAGCTTGCATTTACACATGCATGCAACAAATGGACTCTGTTTTAAGTATACCATACATTGTATTTGTCATGACGTGTCTTTCTCATGCCGTTGGGGATATGATGATGAATTCAGGGGCCTGCTCTGAATACCATGTAAAGATAGGTGCTCACCATCTTTCATACCTACTTTAGTCACTATGAGTCTCTCCATGTATGTCTTGTATTTTTCACTACGCAAAGAAATCAGCCACAGACCATGTTGCAGACACTGTTTCTCTTTTCTGGTATTCATGGCAAATCTCAGAGATGTGATCCAGCAAGAACTCTCTAGAGGCTGATACCACAATGTGTTTTGGGCTATAAACTATTAGGAATTCAAGACATTAATGCCAAATACCTGTTCATATGTCCTGTTACCCTCCTGTATATGGTATGCATACTATGCATTTAATGAGTTCTATTAATTATTCAATTCTATGTAATTATGTTTGAGGTTGCTCCGAGCTATTCTGAAATAATTTAGTAGTTAATGGAAATAAGAACAAAGTGCTTGTATTTAATAGCCATGTATATTTTCAAGTCTAAGAATACTTGCATGCTCTGCTAAGCTTTATATCTTAGAAGTATCTGGGTCATAAAATTGCTGGATTTGTTACTGTTCTTGATGGTATTTTGATTATTTTGTTCTTGAGCACCAGTCAAGAATGGGGCCAGATTGTGTGGGAAAATTTACAGTCTGAGTAAACAAGGCAAACATAGGGCAGAACACAGCACAAAATACAGAGTCACTGTGAATGCTTTCGTGGCAGAAACATTGTAGTAGCACCCTGAGATAATTTTAATAGGGGCACAAAGGAAGAAGGGAGTGAGATAAAGGTACGTCAGGTAAACAGAAAGTAAGAGGAAGAGGGATTGTCATTCAGCCAAGTGGAAATGAGGTGAAGTGGAGGAGAATAGGTTGAAAAAGAAAAGAAAGGTGTAAAACAGTTAGTGAAAGGCAAAATCTATACTACTTCTGTCTCCTTAATTCCTGGGCTCACTAATGCCATTTCTTTTCAGTATCAGCTCCCTCGTAATTTTCCTTCTATTTAGCTAACTCCTCTCCTGTATAAAACACGGTATAGTCATGGTATAGTCAAACTCCAGCAATGTCTTTGAAGGCTAGTGTTTTTCTCAGTGGACAAGTCATGTGCTGAGGCTGCACAGCCAACCTGCAATCATGTGCAAGTGATCAGGATGATACTTTTGCGAGGGTTCAACTCCTTTACTTCTCCCAGGAGTCAAGAAATATAACAAGCATTGTGTGCGCTTGGGAATTACTCTCTGAACTATGTTCACCATTGCTAAGAGCATTGAGCTTGTGCAGTGAATCAGTTTACCTGCTTTTTGCGTGTGATGCATAGTATGACTGACACTTTCAAAAGGCTCTGCCTGACATACCAGTGCTGAGAAGCTGCAGATAATCTTTTTCTCTTGTTTCAACATAAAACATTCACCTTTGAGTAAAAGCAACAACACCTTTTTTTCCCTCTTTGATATGGAGCACCTCCTTTAAAAGTTGTTCTCTGTGTTTATAGCTGACTAAATCACTGCACACACAATGTAAGCCCATAGTATCCACTACGATGTGCTGCGAGCATTGTGTTACATTGGTGATTTACAAGAGTTGGCAGGTTTTCTCCCTACAGTTAACATGGGCTGAGGATAATATAATAGCTGCTATCTTCAATCGATATCAAACTGCGAAGTACTAGACAGGCCTAAACCAAGAGCCTCCTTACTCAAACATTAATTTTTGTCAGAAATTCACATGATCGGTGTTGGCATTTCAGTATTTAGTGTAATGAGAATTGGTTATTTAAACTGACATTTGCTTGGAATGCTGCAAATGCCAAGATGGAGAAGCAGCGATGCAAATGGTTGTTGTGCCATGCGTTTCTCATTCTGCATGCTTCAGAAATGAACTCCTAGTTATTTGCTCTTCTAATCACTAATTCACTAGAGGATGTCACAGGAGTCTACAAAAACTACCTCAGAACTCTAAAACCCTTCTGAAATAGGAGCTATTATGCCATGTGCTGTAGGTTATGCATATGGGAGGCAGAAAAGTAAAATAATTTGCCTAGAGTTACACAGGAAGGCTGTAGAAATCCCAAGAACTTTCCCGAAAAGCTGTGAAGGAATCATTTGACAGAGCATGCAGTTTAATTGATACTGTGTTCGTTTCACCAAATCTGTTTTGTAAACCCCAGTATCTGTTTTTATGTATGCTCCTACTAGGAACAGAATGCAGATAACCTGAGCCCCATTCTTTTGAGCTGTTGTTTAATTCCCTTCTTTCATCCCTGGTGCACTTTATCATCAGTGATTGATGAATTATACGTACATGTTTAGAGATCAAAGTGTAGCACAGGGAGCTGGGGGGATAACAGTGCATTTTGCAAATCCTCTCCTCTTCTGCCTTTCCTCCCTACACTTTTTTTTTCTGTTTGTTCTCTATTTGCTTGCTGTTGTAAATTGATCAATTTCTGATGGTGTCATGCAGCTTGACTTCTTACTGAAATTCAGGATGCCTGATGACTCTCTGCACTGTGCCCTTGTACTGGGAAGGCAGCCAAATTGACACTGGGAATGTGTAGATTCTGCAAAGTAGGGTGGAATGCAACTACCTGAACAGGTCAACCAAATGTTGTCAACTTTATTTTTGGAAGAAGTGTATTTTTCCACTAAACCAAATTTTGTTTAAAAAAAGTAGCTGCTTTTCCTGGAATAATAATAATTCCATATTTAAAAAAATAAAAAAAAATAAAAAAATAACAAACAAACATCAAAACTCTGAAAGATTTAGACCTGGAGGTGTTGTCCTTGACACTATATGGTAGTGGTGGTTAGGCAGCCTTGTCTGCCTCTGTAGGCAGCTGTCATATTGCACCATAGCATGAATGTCCACAGAGCACCCTTACCGAGAGGAGAGATTGGGCACTTAGTACAAGAAACAGCTCAAACATGAAGCCTGATTTGCCAGGTGAAGGAGCATATTCCTCGTAGCGTTTCTGAATCACCTGTTTCCTTTCACAGGTGAAATATTTCAGTGTTGGGGGAGCTTTCCAGGAAAGGGCCAAACAAAACAAAAAAAGGGTCCCACCAGCTCCACCGAAGGGCAGCATTCAAGCTGTGCTTGAGGTGAGACTGGCCTGGCCTGCCCTTACAGACAGCTGCATGTCTGCATGCTCTTCTCCAATACTGCGTTTCTGCTCCTCACCTCTCCAGACAAAATACTTTCAGAACCCCCACTAAGCTTCCCAGGAAAAGCTGTCATTTGGCCTAAGTGCTTCCTTAATGGATGTTTAATTACTCTGCTCTAATTGGAGTCTGGAAAACATATCATTAAAAAAAAAAAGAGCCTATAATAAACTGTTTTAAGCCAGGATTTGGTGAGCAATACTTTCCTAGCCTAATCTGTGTCTCTCTCTTGAATTCTGTGTAGCATGTTTGCCTGGAGATTTATTTTGAAAAGGCTTTCTATGTGAATCTCAACATGACTTTTTAGCATTTGGCTAAGTTACCATTTGTCTTCAGCTGACATTAGTTGAAAATACCTTGTGCTCTTCGATCTTCCGAGAATTTACAGAGATAGTGAGCTGTCATTCCTGTGCTATCTTTCAGAGAAGCTGACCACTTATCGGCCAAATGAACTTCAAATTAATCTGGAGGATTACCTGTCAGGAGCTCTCTGAAATGCTCCATGAAACAGCCTCATGGTAGAATAAAATGTCAGAAAAACAATAAAATCAAAGAAGACCAGTGGAAATTCTCTGTAGTTAGATCCTTTAAAAGTAAAGCCTTAGTGGGAGCAGGAAAGCTCTTCATTGTTTTTTATGTTGTTCTCACTAGGAACATCAGGTGGCTGAAGGAATTTTCCTGTTGCCCAGACTGTGGCTGTGTGTTTTGACCTGGCTTTGAGGCTTTCTAGACCTAGTGTAAATGGTTCCACTTCTGAGTGTCCATCAGATTCAGTTCTTGCTATTAGGTACCAAGTGCCCAAACCCAGTATGTAAAAATACCTCTGAGCACTCAAAGTTTATTTATGTGTCATTTGGTTAAATATTTTATGAGATTGTTTTGTTTCTTCATTTCCTCTAAAAACACCTGTAAAGGCCTCATTTTCTATTAGTGTTTATTATGACTCACTTCATGGAGTTACTTCTGTGCTGAGCTATACCAAGTTGAGATGTCTCAAAAGCAACACTGTGGTCAGAAGTGTGGCTGTGTTGAATGACATCCCATTTTCCTGTTCCGTATTTATTCTCCCCTTGGACTTCCACAATCTATTTACATGCAGAAACAGGATTTCCCTACTTTCCAATATGACTCGATAGCAGGAAAAACACTGTGATTTTTTTCTGCTTACCTTGGCCACCAACAAATACTGCCCAAATTAAAATCCGTATTCAGTGTTTAGCTGATGCTTTTCATCAAAGTATACAAATCAAATAGAGCTGCTTATCAAGAAGAATTCTTATTTTTTCCGTGTTCACCCTTGCACAGCAATGTTGACTGCACTGTGTTTACTGTCTCAAAGTCTTATTGACCTCTTGCAAACAGCTCATAGCTTCCAAAGGATTCTCTTCACCTTTCTTTTCTTAGATTGTTAAAGCCAGAGATGGCTACAAACAAGATACACTGCTAGCAAATGTCATGCTTATTTCCATATACAGCTCTGCCAATATGACTTCATCTTCATTCATCCTATCCTTTAATCTTTCTTAAAAAATCAAATACAGGTTAGGTGTATATATGGAGACTATGTTGGCATAATATAGCTTTGTTAGACCATGAGACCTGCAGAGGCTAAAGACTGTTCCAGTTACAGCTGTAATATTGTCTCTGAAGTGGAGATGTGATGCATGCCTGATCAAACCAGTTCAGAGGTCCACAAACACCCAGCAGTTTCAGTGGGATTTGAACCAGTGTCATGAGACTGTGAACATCTGCCAACAACAAAGACTGAATCAGAAGGTGATGCAAATTATGAATATTTCTCCAGGTTACTCCATTGCACAGGTAAATAAAGTTGTGAATAACTGTACTACCATTGTAAACTTTTCACTTTCTGTGGAAGACCTTAGCGAATCATGTCACTGATCTGTAGGGCAGAAGTGTCTCTAGGACCTACGCAGAACTTTGAGAAAGAGGATAAAAAGTGCCAGAAAGAAACCAATAGGTGATAAGTAGATTAAAGGCAGTTCAGTACTGAAGAATATGCTCACAGGGCAATTACGTAGTGTACTCATCCCAAACACTGCTAATGATTGTTAGTGTGGTAAGAGGTCGGTACACACTGGAGCAGAGCTATGAGCAGGTGCTGAGATAGTCACTTTGGCACGGAAGAGAGCTTACTAGTTTTGAGATGAAGAAACAATGACAAATGCACTGAAAAAGAGCAATGATATGAGAGCAACCGAGTGGTTTGTGTACACACTGGATATTTCTCACCTTGAATGTGCCAGCAGAGCATATAAACTTCTGAGAGAAGCAGGTTCTTCCACTTTCACACCACTATTGCCTTCTAAACATTTCATTCATTTCTGTTATACAACTTGCAGATTAGGCTTCCACTCATTGTGTTGTTGATAGCATTTGGTCTTAAATGGCTAATAACATAGGACTGCTATTTCAGGTGCCTCCACATGAAATCTGATGCTGAGTGCCTCAGAAAAAAATTAACTGTTTGTGCCAGGAATGGGATCACATTTGCTGCTGTGTGGAAAATGTGCTTGCCTGCATGCCCACTGTGTATCTGTGTTTGGTGCTGGTTGTAGCATTTGTACAGAGAAGCAAGGGGATTATTTTGGCGAATGTAAATACCAACGATAGTAAAAGGAGAAATTGTAGCTGTGCTTTAAAATAGTCCTCTTGGTAATATTCTTACTCAGATAATAAAGGATTTTGTTGTCTGAGGTCACCAGAGAATGTTTATTGAACGCCTTGATGGCGTTGTCTGAGCAAATCTTGATAGCAGGTAACTTTTATCAAATGCAATATATTCATCATCTCCACTCCACACCCATCTTTCCCCAGCAGCTCTCAATTTTCCCCTGACCTAGACCCGGCAATGTCACCTTCCAGACTGTGAATCACACATCTCTCTCCCTCGTGCCCCCACCAAATGTTATCATCATGCTGGCTTGAACCCTGACATTTGATTTGTGTTAGCCAGGATAGCTGCATGTCTCAGGCTGACATTTTATTCGGATTCCTTCTCTGAGGAAAACTCAGGGAAAACAGCAATGTATTCCATTTGCAGTGGAAGTTCATAGCTAAATGGCTCTTTCGTATTGCAGATACCCTGGAGTCTTGTAATGCTTAGAAAACAGTATGTAATACTGTATGTATACAGTGTACATGTATTTAATACAATGTACATGTATTTAGAATTTGTATATACAAATACGTACGCATTTTGTAAATACACTTTCCTAAGCTGTCCTTGAATGTGGCTGCTGTGACCCCACTCCTTGCCTGGCATACCCAAGGGAGGCAGCATTGATTTTGTTCTCTGGGTTTTGTAGGTTTTTCTGAAAGCAAGGGAGAGGCTTGTGCCTACACTGCATTTTACTTTAATGTATGGTCAGGCTTTCAGGCCTTTGTTGTTGGGACTATTCATGTGCTTAAGTGTTTTGCTGGATTGGAGCCACAGAGCAGTTAATGAATTAGTGCACATACCAGGGTATAGCATTCTATTTCTTCTTTCCAGACAGTTTGTATTTCCAGTATTTGTATAGGATATAGGGTGACCGGCAGCCTGTTTATTTATGAAATTTTATGTAAAAATGTCTTCTTAGTAGTTAGTATTTCTGCATTGCCTTCTGAAAGATAAATTCTGTTCCCCTTTTCTTCCCATCCAAACTCCATTCCCTAAAGAAAAAGTGTATGTGGTGGCCATTGTTGCCATACTTTCTTCTTTTCTGTGATAGTGGCAACATATGAATGTATTTTCCTCATCATGTACCCCAGACAGTGATAGAAACAGAATTTAGCTACCAAATAATTAGAGGGATAGTGGCAACAGGTATTCAGTGCAGACTGACAGAAGCTTTTTTGGAAGCATTTGCCTAATTCCGTGCTTCCAGCTTGGATTGTGGGAGAGTAGTTGTGCATCTCTTTGGCAAATGTCTCCTTTGGAATGAAATTTCAACAGTGATGTTTGAATTGGGAAAACGCATGTTTATACACCACTTATTAGGCAGCAGATGAGTTCTCATTTTGCTAAATTATTTGTGACGTTGATGCTTCTCCTGTAGGAGCTAATTGACCAGACGAGCTAAGTATCTCCACTCTTATACTGGCACTGCTTTGTGTGGCATGTGCTGTTAGTCACCAGCCCATTTGTGTCACAGCTATGTCAGGTCCTCAGTTCCACCTTAGATTAATATTTGGTGGCTTTCTCAAAGCAAGGTCATGCCCCTTTACAGTCAATGGCACCAGAGTTCCACCCTGCAGGAAGCAGTACTGCTGACTGCATCTTATCTTGCATGTTGACGTTATTTCCCGGCCTCCTAGCCCTTTTTCTGTCCTCCATCATGATGCTGTCTCCAGTACTTGGTTGCGTAAACTTGGAATTCATGTGTGGACCAGTAGGCCAGCAGTAACTTTAGGGCACTGGTATGTATTGTTTTCTCACAGTGCCGCTTCTGAGTTAGTTACCTATTTTTAATAGAGCACATTTCATCCTGCAGTATCCCACAGTGCTTTACAGATGTGATCCTAGGAAATGCCATTACCTCTGGACAGAGGTCCTTGAAGACATGGACAGTATGGGATGAATGTACAGCATGCTCTGGGTTTTACTGGCAGCAAACTCTAATACTCCCAGTAGTGACAAACACCAGAATCAAATGAACAGAAGGAGGAGCTAGCGGTTGTTCTCCCTTCACTATCTCCCTGAAGAACAACTCAAACTCATCAAGTGAGATGGGGATAGAGACAGGTGGAGGCAAAAGCCTTAGGTCTGATAGTATACAATAGTAGATATGCTAACAAGCAGCCAGGGTCAAAGAGTAAGAGATGGACTCGTTCCTTGAAGAGTGAAATCTCCATCATAGACAGAAATAAGGGATGGTCCTTATGGGTCCCTTCCAACTTGACATATTCTATGATTCTGTGATTAATGGAGTTAGCATGAAAACTAACACAAAGAGGGAGGACACTTCAGGAAGATGTAACAAAACTGGAGTCAGAGAATGACAGAAGAGGACAGGATGAGTGATGTTAAAGGGATAGGGGGGCAGAGGAAGATTTCAGATCTTTGCTTGGAAGTCTCCCTTGCATTGTCTTCCCTTTCCCTA
>NW_010206525.1:52132-81313 GCF_000695765.1 Mesitornis unicolor
GGCAAGTAGTTCAGCCACCTTTGTGGTTTAGCTTACCTTTTTTCCCATACCCAGGGACTCTGAACAGAAGCCCCACTGAGATGGGGCAATGAAGAGACAGGGTCTGGGCAGGATATGTCACAGTTACTTGGGCAGTTGGGCAGCAGATCCTACATTGTGCTAGAAGATACTTTAAAGAAAGTAGACGCAGTTTTGTATTGCCAGGGACCAGCAAGATGCATCAGATTACTGTGGTGAGCTCTCTTACCTTCACTGGGATACAGAAGGGAGTTACTTATACCGTGGAAAGTTAGGAAAAATCTCTTGAGATCCTTTATGCCTCTACTATATTCATCAGCATATATATAGCAATACAACCTTTCATTTGTTGAGAAGAGAAGGGGATAAGTAGTTCAAAATGTTTCTTTTAAATTGCTGTAAACAGCCTCAGTAAGAAGTAGCTAGTGGTAACTGTGTTGTATTGTATACAGTACAGTGCTGTGTGTTTGTTTTATCCACTGAAAAGTAAGTGTGAAAGAAAACATATCTGGGCACAGTAAAATATATCTGTACTTGTAGACACTCAGTGTATTGTTACGTGCTGATTCATGAAAGTATGTATCCCTTCACACAGCAATTTCGTTCTGGAGTCCTCCAAAGACACATTGATATTAAGCATGTAAAGAATAACTGCTGATGTTTTGAGGTAGAGAGCAGTTATTCTCTAACACAGTGTAAACACAGTAAAATATTTATACAATCATTAAACTCTCTGCATTGGATCAGTCATTTGCTAAGCTAATTCTCACTCCTCACGATGTTAGCAACAGTCTTCAGTTGACAGTATCATTACAACCAATACAGGTCTCAGGCTAACACTACTGTTGCCCTTTTGTTCTGAGTAAATCCAAGTAAATGGATTCACTCTGAGATGCCATGTGGGAAAAGGACTTATTCCTGCTTTCAAACTCTATGGAAAGCATAAAGTCAAGCTGCCTTCGACTCTTCCTGCTAGATGAATACAGTGACTGTGTGTAGCACCCTCCTGTGGTGCCTTGTGGCTTTTACTTCTAATTTCATTTACTTCTCTCACTCTTTACCAAAATTACCGTCTTGATACTGACTCCCAAGTTGTAGCCAATACTGAGGATAGAAGGTGTGCCGTAATGAGCAATTCATATGATACTGTCAGCTTTCCTCGTGAGTCTTATTTCTGGATACTACCACGTCTTTTCCCAATTCTGCCTGCCATCAGATGTTGAAGAACATTTTATTGCTTTACTCTTCTGGTTTTCAAATGTATTTAGTGTAATATTAGGAAGGTATTTGAAAGAAGGGGAAATATTATGAAAAGGTGTATGTAGGTAGATAAGTACCCTTCATCACAACTCTCAAAATTCTTCGTTCTTATTTGCTGGTAGCATCCCTTTTATTCCATTTCCGACCCCTTATCTGAGCAGGAATTTGCCAGTCGTACTGAAATTAGTTTGAAGACTGCATATGGGAACATTCGTCTAAATGATTTCTTTCTGCAGTTTACTTCAAGAGCTGAACTTAAATTTCCAGGATGTAGATCAAGCAGCATTAGTCTGCTGTGATGCTATTCCATTCCATATATGCTACTGCATCTTAACCATCTTAATATAAAAACACTGCAAGATTAATCTGCATCATTAATAGCAGGTATTTCTATCACTTATTGCTTGTTTGTATTCTCATCTCTTCCACAAGAAGTGTGAACTGGATCTCATAATTCATTTCCCCTTCTTCCATTCACCTCCAGTAATGATGTATCTCTGTCATAAACCAACTTTACCTTTCTCAGGGAGAATTACACCTCAATGAAAAAGTGAGTTTTTAGCTGGGATATCCACAGTAGGGTTTTTTTAATTTCTTTGAAGATGATGAGAAACTGGGTGTAGAAGTCATTTAAGATACGAAACAAGAATTTGATAACATTAACACAGCAAGCCAGTGTAGAAAATGGAGGGGATGTCTTATGTGCCTAATCTAGGTAATGCACTGCACTTTGTTGTAGTGTAGCACTAGCATTTCCTAAGCACTAAAGGTTTAGAGCCAGTGTATGCCTTGCTGTTGTCCCAGTGAAAGAGGATAACATCATGAACTACTGAAGCCAGGCTTAGTGGCCAGTCTGTTTTTTAGCCGGAGGTTTTAGAAGGTGCTGACTGTGAAGTTTGCTGTGTTGGGGTTTACTTGGCAAGCAATGGAAGAGGCTTCTTCAGCCAGGGATAGAACTTACCAATTAATGTTCAACCAAAAGAGACTGCAGAGTGTGTGCAAGCTGGTCAGAATACTGTCCTGTATCCAACTGCATCATTTGTTGTGGTTCAACTTCAGCCACGCTTGTTCACGGTGATACTTTTAGATTGGCAGCTGAAATGCAGTAACGATAGAACAGACTGCTTCCGTTACAAGGAGCGACTCAGCAAGACATTTCTAAAACAAGGGATTAATTTTCAGATTCTGCTTTTGTAGCTCTGTATTGAAGCCTTTGCTTCCTTCAGGTACAGCATTACTCCCTTTTTTTGAAATAATAAAGGTCTACTACCTCCATAATAAAACCAGACACTATTCTGTATGGGTTTGAAAAACAGCCATACCAAAATTAGGTTGAACTGATATGTTTCAGACTCCTGTTATCTGTTAAAGAATGTTGCTCCTTTTGTATGATATTAAATTGCTGTTACGTGTCACTGTAGAAACAAGAATGGTTAGGTGAGTGATGGGAGAAAGGCTGACAGAAAAGCACTAATTAAATACTGTTTTGCAAAGCCCTCATTGAAATTCATAGCTTGGTATCTTTGGGGACTTGGAAGTAGGGAAGATGGAAAGATTTCAATTAAAAAGGTATTTGTATGGTTCTTTGTGAAGCCAATCAATGTCTTTTTAATATAAAGCATGTAAGTATCTGTCTAATACGCTTTACAAACATCAAACGTCATGCCTTGAAACAGTGAGTGTTCTAATAGGTCTCAGAGCAAGGTATTTTGAAATAAAATAAAAATCCCGTAGACCTAAAATTGTATTCAGATCCAAGCTCTGGGGCTTTTTCAGCACAATGCAGTCTTAAGTAATTTCTTAATTGATTGACTGATTAGGAAATTTGAACGGAAAAATTTACTTGCAAAAAGAAATACAATTGCTTAATAATTAACTTAGTTATTTGTGTTTAGCTACGGTTGTAGTTGCCATTTATTGTTTTTAGTGTACACAATGACCCTTTTATTCTTAGAAACCTTTTATATTTACTGTCTTTTTTATAATTCCAGGGACTTCTGTTGCATGACACCTCATTGAACTGGTGTCTGAGAAACCTCGGACAACAAATAGTAGGAATATAGCAGTATATGGCTAGAAAAGACCACCAAGGCCATTAACAGAAGTCAGTTGCAAGAGATACATAGTTCAAAAGGGTTCAGAGAACATCTATTCCAGATACAACTGAATAACATGAGCCACAAAATGCTTGTCAGCAAAACAAACTCAAAACTTGTAGTAGAACCCCAGAAGCCACAACTATTATTTACCACAGTAAGAAAAAAAAAAAACCAGGCCTCTGCCAGTTCTTTAGATCCTTGAACATGGAGAACTTAAATGAAATTCCCAGATAATCCTAGTGTTCTGTGTCCAGTTATGAAAGACAGCAGCTCCAAAATGATCACTGTTGAACTGACCTACAGTAAGAATTCCTCTTGTCCCTAAATGTCATTATCAGAGTATGAGGAGTGTGTACCAGTAAAGATAGGCTGGCAGGAGCTTTGAATAGCCATTGTAACTGCAATAAAACCTACCCAGTCTAAGGTACGTTCTTCATCTTCTTACCAAATCATGAGCTCTGTCTCACTTCTACATATCCAAGCAAGGCCAGGAGTTTTATTGCATGCCTTGGAGAATCCCTAGAACCAAGTCAGAGCAGATAGTGGGATTCAGGGCAAAGTGCGTGAGCAGAGTCAAGCTAAAAGAGGTGCAGTTATTTGGATCTTATTAGATCTGATGCAACACTTGCAATAGTACCTTGAAGTCACAAGATTTTGATCCTATGAATCTCTAGAGCATTGGCCAGAAATGAACACGATTTCTTGGCAGGAGCACAAAACGGCAGCATATTAGGTCAGTGCCCTTTCAAAGGAAAGATGTTCATGAATTAATCTTCGCTTTATCTGGGTTTGTGTGGACCATCTATTATGACATTTGAACCCTTAACTGCTGCATCATTGGAAGCAGCATAGTGATTAACAGGCTTTGCAGGAAAGACAAATACCAAAAGACTGGTCATACTGATAAGAGTATGTACTGTATCTATCCTTTATATATACAGAATGAGCAAGGAGGATGTAACGGAATGCCTTATTTGAAATTAATTCTTTTATCTAATACTATACCTCCCCCCCTCCCCCCCCAAGTTCTGCTTATCAATGATAAGCTGATTTTATTTCTGCAAATTTCTTATCTAGAACTTCTCAGGTTATGTCCATAAAGGGACTTTGTTATGGTTCTGTTAAGAAGAATGACTCAGGAGTCGGAAAATAACTGTGGTTTAGCACCGGTTGTCTCGTGGTCAGTGGAACACTTTCTCCCTACCCATGTCTGCATGCTACCATAATAACTTCTGCTACTTCCATCTCCTTTATGACCTTGACCCCAACCACATCCCTCCTGTGTCCTCAATCTCCTATGAAGACAGAAGCTGTATCTGCTGTAGAGGGTTCTCAGCTGTGCTTTTGTTCATAAGTCCTGTTTTTTTCTGCATGCTGACTGAGTGGGTGGTAAGCCAGATAAAGTGGGTAGCTCTTGCACTAATGTTGCAGCCTTTCCCAGCTGGCAATACTAGTCTGAGTCTCTCCTCTCTGTTTGGTTGCAATTTTACACTAATTCTGTGGGAATGTAGTTATTTTTGTTACCTGTACCCTCTAGCTAAGTCAGTTGGGATTACCCAGTGTGTTCAAATGTGACAAAACAGAAGGACTGAGAAACAGCACAGTTAGGATCATGGAATGGTTTGGGTTGGAAGGGGCCTTAAAGATCATCCAGTCCAACCCCTGCCATAGGCAGGGACACCTCCCACCAGACCAGGTTGCCCAAAGCCCTGTCCAACCTGGCCTTGAACACTTCCAGGGAGGGGGCATCCACAACTTCCCTGGGCAACCTGTGCTAGTGCCTCACCACCCTCACAGTAATGAATTTCTTCTTAATATCTAATCTAAACCTAATCTCTTTCAGTTTAAAACCATTCCCCCTTGTTCTATCATTACCTGTCCTTATAGAAAATCCCTCTCCAGCTTTCTTGTAGGCCCCCTTCAGCTACTGGAAGGCTGCTATAAGGTCCCCCTGGAACCTTCTCTTCTCTGGGCTGAACAAGCTTGTGCTGTCGTGTGGGCATCTTTTCCTAGTAAACAAAAATAATAACAAATATTCATTAAATAATAATAACAAATTGTACCAATAAGAACAAGTACTAAAAGTATCAGTTAATTTCTTTGGTGTCTATAGCTGCATTTTATTTTATAGTAATATGTACTTGAAAGGTTCAGAAGTCCAGCCTTGCGTTTTTCAGTTCTGAGATTTTCTTAGTTTTCTTTTTAAAAAATTCTATGCACAATTTGAAAACAATATATACTCTCTTAACATTTATTGTACCTTTTGGCCATCCAGGTTTAATAATAATGGCTGCTCTACATGGTTTAAACATAGTAAGAACATAGTCTGCTAGTGGCAAAGCTTGTGCATTTTACACTTTGAGAAAGCACATAACTGTCACTTAGGTGATGAATATTTCAGCAGAGGAGCTGGCATTGAACAAGATGATGCTATTTTCTTTTTATGCCACTGAGATTCTTAAAAGACTTAGTTCACTGTGATAATTGCAATACAAGTGGTGAAAATCTCTAATGCAATGCATTTGTTTTGTGGATGGTACTGCAGCCAAAATTATATTTAGGCAGCATTACTGAAGTGCTTGTGAAAAACTAATATTAATTTGTATTATACTAGCTTTTAGGTCAGGGTCTATTGTGTTAACTGCTCTACACTCTATACAGAGAGAGAGAGACTGAGAGGTTGAGACTCTCCCTTGCCATTCAGATAGACAAAAGATGTGTATCCCTACTTTACAGGCAGGGAAGCAGAGTATTCTGCTGGCCTCCCTAGGGAGAGAATGCTGCCTCCTGATTTCTAGCCCACTGGATTTCTAGCCTTCACTAACGGTGTCGGGCAAGGCTTCACAGACAAATTCTTCACTAGTTGAGAAATCATGTTTACGCAATCTTGAATGATGAGAAAATTCACAGAAAAATCAGAAAACTTAATTCAGACAGAAAAACAATATTTTTAAATTAAATACATGTACATTTCGTATAGATTTTAGGGGAAAGTAGCTGAAATAGTTGCAGATTTTGAAATTATTTTGTTTGTCTTTAAATTAAACTATTAATACTTCATTTTGCCAAGAAAACTGCAGAAAGTATCTTCTGAACCTAAATGAAACAACAAACGAAAGTCTTTAGACTTAATTCACAAAGGCACTACCCTTATGGGTAAGAGGTTCTCCAAAGCTTCAGTGTTCAGGCTCAAGTCAGTAATAGGAATGACTATGAACTCTAACCAGAAGGACCCGAGTTTAGGAGCCAAGACTCTCTGTGGAAAGCAGAAAGCATCTGCAGAAGGCTACCAGGAACACTGCTATTACATGCAGCAAGGAGCAGGATTTATTCCACCAGTATTACAGATGTAAGCAAAATGCACAGATGTGTAAAATGTATAGCATGCATGTAGTATTTGTCTCAGTGGCAATTAAACCTACGCTAAGTAAATTGAAACTAAATTTTTCTTTTAAATTCTGAAATAAAATTCCATTGCACCCCAAATTTTATGTGACAAAAACTTGTTTAAAGTGATTTTAAACTCTTGCAACTTAGCCTTTAAAAAAACCCTCAGTATTTTCCAGTATACATACCTAACTTTGCATTCTCTATAATGATTCTAGTCTACCCTTAATGATCTAGGGAAGTAGTCTTGTTTTCAGTCAGAAAGCTGTTGGGTAAAAGTAACAGGGAGTCAAATATGCAAGTATGTGAGTTGGTGCTTACTTGCCTGTTTATTTCTGTGGAATAAGGAGCAGAAAGGCTGAAAAAGGAGAGTGCTTAAGAAATGTCTCATCTGCCTTGTGGGTAAAATGATGTCTTCGTTATCCAGGAAAATAATGGAATTGAATCATCTGTTAATAATGGGGGGGGGGATATAACTAACAAAACAGAGTATGTAGGCCATAGGGAACATGCTAAAGGGATTCTTCTCAGATAATGAAGGTCCATCTTGCCTGGTATCCTGTCTTCAGTACTAGCCATAAGTATTTAGGGAAGAGGAAAAACAGGGCAAGTGCATATAATACTTCCTGGCACTGTTTCCAGTTCAGGGGGATTTCCTAAGCCTGGTGTGGTTTGTCTGCTTTGTAGCAATTAGTGGATCTCTCCTACACATGCTCTTCTTGTCTACCCTTGAATCCATATAGGCCTACTGCCTCTTGTTTGAAGAACTGCCACCTCCTGTTTGTCTTATCCTGACTCCTGCTCCCTCCATTTGCTGGCCTTTTGATCCCAGGGGGCGAGAGGAGGAGAACTTTTGGTTTGTATGTACTCTCAAACATTGATTCATGATATTGTAGACCTGTGGAGTACCCCCTCACTCTAATGTCGCTGCAAACATCTAGTCCAGTCTTGGCAGGGAAAGCTCTTGTCTGGAACAGGTAAACCAACCTTGAGCCCAGCAGCAACTGCAGAGCCATGTAGAGGCGCATCCCCACTTTGACAGTTATACTGGGGGCCGAGGAAGTTGCTTCACCAGGTCCTCCAGGCTCGGATGAGCTGCTTGAGCTGCCCTGTGCATTCACGCCATGTTGTGCACAAGCCCGTAAACCCTTCCATGGCAATCACAAGTGCAGTACAAGGACTTGCAAGTACCTCTGCAGACGTTAGCTCTGGTGCTGTCAATCTTATTACCAACCTGGCATGCAAAAATGGGCAGATTGCTTCTGATGGAAGACAACCTTGTGAACATACAGTACTACCTGTTTGTGCAGTTAGCCCAGTCTGACCTGAAGTGATCAGCAGCTTAGTTAATCCTCAACCTGGAAATACAGCCTACAGCGAAATAGAGCCAGTTATTTTACTTGTGTGTGACACTAATTGCCACCCTTATCTTACCAGTGATTTACTGGTTATCAGAATGCAAGAAGGGTTTATCCACTAGCTGGGAGTTTGGATTAGGGATCCATGTAAGTAAGGGAAGGTGAGACCCATTGTGTATTTTTTTGGTTGAGGTTTTCTTTCAGTAGTTGAATTTATTTTTTTCCTCTGGAGATGAAATCTATAGTTTAAACTTTCCAGCATGTATATGCCAGCCCAGATTTATTATAATGAGTAAAAGTGGATGCTTCTTCCTAATTTTGATTCCATCTTTGTTAGGGGTGAATCCAAACCAATGTAGCTTCTTGTTGATGTCTGTCAGAGAGCCATGAGAAATTGAGGGAGTTTGCTTGCTTGCTTGAAGAGAGCATCATATTCTGTGTTTGAAAAAGTAGTAAGGGAGGCACACACGAAATATGAAGCATTAGAGAGATTTCTGAATAGTTAAAAGCCAGGACTTGTTTAGCAAAAACATCAAATATGTTTCAAAGTAAATATTGAGAGTAGCTGAAAAAAGTCTGTGCCTATATTTCACTCTCTCCAGATAGAATAATTGACATGAAGTTCTGCTTCATGTTGGTGACTTACAATTAAGAAGGATTATTTGTTGCACTTGGTAGTACTAGGAGGTCACTTTTTCTCCCTTTTTTCAAAGATGCAGTGATGGTTTCTGCCCAATTACGGCTAACCAGACAGGCATACCGCTTTGGTCCTTTCTGCTGTCTTTGCAACTGGTAATTCTTCCTTCCACATGCTTTGTACTATGCTGCCTACCAATTCCATATCTGATACAATCGTCTTACTTTCCATACAAGTACATCGTCTTCTGCAATGTGCTCTACAGTTCCGTTGCTGTCCTGAGACATTAAGTGGGTATAGGCATGAGGTGAAGCAAGAGGAAGCAATTTGACTATCAAAGCTCCAGCTCTGTACTGATATGAGGTGGAAAATTCAAGTAGCAGAACTTGTTAACTGTGCAGAATGTTTGAGTAAGAGGGAAAAGAGATGGAAATATGTTTTTAAAAATGCCACGTTGGGGTGTTCAGTCCTTTGTTTGAATTACAGAAGTAAATTTCAGTTATCCTTTTACTAAGTCATTGGTTTACGTCCAATCTTGCAAACTTGAGATGCATACTTACTTCTCCACAAAGATAGTTCAATGTGATAGCAATATGATTCTTTGGTCGAAGTTAACACAGTTGTCTTTCTATCAAATTAAATCAAAGGAAAATCGATGGAGCCATGTTCTGACTGTAGTAGTAGCTTGTGTTCTAGATAGCATTAAGTTCCCTGTCATATGCCTGATCAGTTCTGAAGAGAGGAACTATAGAAGTGATCTGAAAAATAAAAAAAATTATGCTTTTCTTTTTTTTTTTTTTTAAGAATCCCATCTGAACTCTATTTCTGAGCAAATAAAAACAGTTACAGGATTAATCCAAAACTATCGTGTTGCACTAAAGTGCATCTTTATGTTGAATTTAGCAGGATTAAACGTGCGACCACTGAGGTTTTTGTTTCATTTCCAAGGGTATTTCTATTCAGGCTGTTCTACTGGAGGGTGTTGTTACCTTGCTTGCTTTACGAATTCCTGTCATATGATTTAGTTAGGTGTAATACATTATGATTAACATGCTTCCAAAAGCAATAGATGTTGTCACAAATTATATAGATAAAGCATTTTTTGTAAATAACTCATTTTTTTGTACTGCCTGATTCTTTCCCCTTCTAGTCATATAATGAAACAAGCCTGTGCTTCACAAATGTCAGCAGTGAAGTTAACTTCTGACTACAGGAGGAATGATTTTCACAAAATAGAATTATGTTCTCAGCTGACATTTTGGAGTAGCAGGTGTGTTCCTGAAGGAGATGGCATGGGCATAATGCAAGTAAACTCCTGACCTTTCTGAACAGTGGAAAATTTCTGTTTCTGTGCACACGTAAGGAAGAATAAATTAAAAGCTATATTGGAGACTGCTGCAAATACTGTTTGTCTAGTGCAGGCCTTTTGATTCAATCTCTTACTGAACAGTTTTGCCAGCAGTTTCAGAAAACGCAGGATGGGGCTTCAGATTGAAGCCATTTGAATTTCTGCTTTTCAAAAGTGGCAAGTGTGCCTATAAGTGTGGTTGACTACACCCTGGCATTAAATGAGCTGATTTTCAGGAGAGTGCTTAGTAATTTCTGAAAATCATACTCCTTTAGCAGAAACTGAAAGTTAGATCCTGAAATACTGACACATCCATTTCTGTAAGTTGGCCTAAATAAAAAAAGAGGAGATAAGTTACTTTCTCAGTCAGTGGAAATATTTATACTTATTACTAATGAATGCTGTGTCAGATTCAACATGTCTACAGCAAATGAATTCTGACATCAAGAAGAATACACTTCATTTCATAAAAGGAATAGGGAGTATTTGTGTTTAAAAGAATAGGTGATGCAAGCATATAAAGGTCCAGATTATTTTCTAGTGCTCTCTGAACTTTCCTCCTAATTTTTATTATGCAATTTTCAAGGCTATTAGGTGTCACTCAGCTTGCTTTCTCCTCCTTTGCAGCCAACTTCCAATCACAAAAATAAGCTGAAGTGGATAACAGCTCTGGCCTTTTGCTCCCAACACTCTATTTCTACTACAGTATGTTGTTTTAATGGAATGACTTAGGTGGTCTCAGTTCAGATCCCCGTTGACTGTAGACCATATTATAAAACCACTATGCACAGATTCAGTGGAATTGGCAGCCTTTGCTTGAAATAGATCCAGGGCCAAACAAGCATAAAGAATGAATTATTTCTTGCTTCTGGAGAGGGTCTCTTTAGGTCAGGGTTGAAAGCATTGGCAGGCCAGAAAGCTTCCACTCCAGCTGCCTGCATTGAAATTAGACTGTCGATAAATAGAGGACTACAGTTTTCAGGACTGCCAACTCCTTAACCTTCATTAACACAAATATTTGCTCAGGAGTTTATGAATGTTGTCTTTTCAATGTCTACTATTATATTTCATTCCTAGAATTATACTTTTCAGGACAAAATCTTAGAGAGCTGTCTTTTTCTTTAACGGATATGCAGCAGCATGAGCAAGGTGTACAAGATTCTGCAATTTTCAAAGGTAACTTTCTGTAAATTTCTCAAAACATTTCCTCTTGTCTATGGATGTTGGGTTATATGGTAAAGAGGTAGCATGAATTTTTCCTCTATAAAATAAGCAGGAGACCCACAGAGACTCATAACCTGACTTCAAAAAACTGCTTTCTTAAGCCACTCCTTATGGCAAACTAGGAATCCCAGAGAGCTGGGTTAGTCTGTGGTCTTGGCAGGGTTTTATTCTGGCCCACCAGGTCTGGTGCAAGCACAGGTAGTCAGTCCTAGGCATAAATAACTCTGATTTTAATGAAAAAGATTTATGTGGTCATAAAGGAGAAGTTTCCCAGTGAGCCAGTTCTGTACGTGGCTAAATACCTAGCTGCATATGCACAGAGAAATAGTGTCTTTTTTTTATGTTTTTCCATCCCATAAACAATAGAGAGAACTTTGGATAAAGCTTTTACTACAGCATACATTTGCTTGCTGGTAGTTTCTTATCAGATGCATATAGATTTGACCTTGTGCTTGGAACAGATTAAACAAAAAAATTGGAAGTGAATAGCCCACAAATAGACAAGATATAGAAAAGAACCCTGCTCCCCTAGAAAAGCATTTTGATTTTGGATAAGAGCTCTTTGTATTTCCTGGTCATGAATCCAGTGTAGAATCAGGTTTGGAAAGTGTGGATCTAATACTTAAGCTGGCATGATCAGTTGCAAATATTTTGTCTTTTCACACCTGGGGATCTCTTCTAGCTCTGACTTTCATCACCCCACAAGCAGAGCTTAACCAAATGCAAGGGGTGCTTGAGCTCTCCCCCGATGACAGCTGCTTTGGCAGATTTCCAGGTATCCGAGGGCCATGCCCTAGCTCGCTGAAAGGGGAGCTGACTGGAGTCAGATGTCAAAACTCTCCCCATACTTTCTCTAAGCAAAATACAGGAGGATTTAAAATAGCATCAACAGTGAAAACTTAATTTTATTGAAATTTCAACAAATTTTGACATTATCTTAAAGCCGAGGATTTACCCAAACTATAGAGGACTTCACAGTGTGTTGCAGATGTCTTGTTAGAATAGTAAGGCAGCCAAAACCGGGATCATCTAATGGCATAAGAAGGTAGGCATTTTCAGAAGAGGCAGTATTTTTTCAGACCTACTTGATAGACCTGGTAAGTTTTGACCATGTAAAATCTTTGGGTCTGAAATAGAAACTAGAATGTTCAAAAGTAAATATGAACCAAGCACAATTTTTCCATATTTGACTAGATGCACTGAGGGAAACATTGGCTGTTGTGAGCAGGGGAAGAAAGGGTGATAAGGTGGTTATCTCCACTGGGAGAGAAGAGAGGGAGAGAGGTTGGTAATTGTTCTTCAGGTGGTACTGTTTCATGCAGATAACTTGGTTTATTTTGTTAATTAGTTTTGTTTTGGGTTTTTTTTTTCATAAAAGTACATAGCAAATGTAAAGTGACGAATATCACCAGCGTGAACTCAGTAGTAATTGCATAACAAATGGCTGACAATTTTATTATTAAAATCCTCAGAATTAGTTTTCAGATGTTTAAAAAAGCCGTTTCACCAAGTATAACATGGTTCATAATTGCTGTGCTGAGAAATAGATGCCTTAAATAAAGCAAAATCCAACAATACAAGACCCAATCTAACTTTGACTCTTTGAGCAAATGAACTTGAAAGGCATCTTCCAACCTAAATTATTCAATCAGTTTATGACAGCAAGACTTACTATACTTGGTGTTCTCATGATATTGTAAGTATGTAGATAGGAAGGTGGGGAGGTATGTAAAATGGTTGAGCTAAAAGAGTGTTCTCTGGGTCTATATTGCAATTGTAACCTTAGGAGTACCTCAAAACGAATGTATATAACCAAGTCAGAATAATGTGCTGTGCTTCTCTGCTCATATTTGGACAGAGCTGGGGAAGAAAAGAATACGCCAAAACTTTTAAAAAATTGTTTACACCTAGCTTATGTAAGGGCTTCTAAAATTGCCCCTGAACAAACAGAAAAAAATTGTCTCTGGCTGCATGACACTGAAGCTCTTTCCCAATGACCTTGAAGCTCAAATCTCTTTTCTGAAATTCTGTTCAGGAATTAGGGTAAATTTCTTTACAAACTCTTACAGTGGAGTCACCACATAAAATGATCGGTCCTCAGTTCAGGAAGGGATATAAGGAGAAAGGTAAGATTATTGAGTATGCATTCTCCTTCTTCTCTACATTCCCAAACTACGATACTATGTGAAGTTCTTTCCCTCTCCCTTTCAATTATTTTATTTTATTTACAAAGCAAATTATAAAATAGTATACATATTATTTTGAAACTCTCCACATTTTGCTTTTCTTTTTGAAGACTGCACAGCCTTTGCCTTAGATACTGCATCCCAGAGAGCCATTCTTATCTCACTCAAATCCAGAGGCAGTGAGTCAGCCTTTCCAGCCTTCACTGAAAGATTGGGATGCTACAAGTATGTCATACTGTGGCAAGGGCTTATTAGGAGAAAGAAGAAAATACATTGTACATCTTACATAAAAATGCATAGTTATATAGATGAAGTCAGTCTGTAATGCAGCTTTATGCAGTGTCTTTTTCACTTGATCAACATTACATGAAATGTGTTCATTTCAGGTCCACTTTCAGGAAATTTTTTTTTAAAGATCTGCAATAAAAGCATTTTATTGTTTGAATATCAGTTTCAGTAAGACTTGCGCATGTTAGTAAAGCATGACACAAGGTCCATGAGCTCCACGTGGCAATGGAATCTCTTAATTTTCACAGAATCACAGAATACTTGAGGTTGGAAGGCAGCTCTGGAAATCATCTAGTCCAGCCTCTTTGCTTAAAGCAGAATCAGCTAGAGTAGGTTGTTCAGGGCTGTGTCCAGGCAGGTTCTGAATATCTCCAAGGATGAAGACTCCACATCTTGCCTGGGCAACCTGTGCCGGTGTTCAATTATCCCCACAGTAAAAAACCAAAAACCCCAAGCCAACCAAACAAAAAAACCGCTTTTCTTATTTTTCAGTGGAAGGTCCTGTATTTAAGTTTTTGCCTATTGCCCTGTCACTGGGCATCACTGAAAAGAGTCTGACTCCATCTTCTTTACTTGCCCCGTCAGGTGTTTGTGCACATTGGTAAGATCATCCTGAGTCTTCTGTTCCTGAGGCTAAATGATCCCAGCTGCCTTAGCTTCTCATGTCAAATGCTCCAACCCCTTAATCACATTCATAGCTCTTCACTGGACTCATTTTGGTATGTCCATGTTGAGCACTAGATGCATAAATGAAGAATGAACAGCTTTTAAATTTACAAGATTTTTGCTTCAAAATGTTATCTCCAGGCTAAAAGAATTGCTGACATCTCCTAAAAGCAAGTTCACATGGGTTTGGAGGGGACAACATTTGGAAGGACTTGTCTCACACCACAGAAAATTGTACCAAATAATTAGCAGAAAAGCCATCTGGACCTTCAGATCTAGAACTGGCTGCTTACAAAATTATGATGTCCTTTGTGGTTACTAACATTTTTTGAACAACTGTGTAATATTGCAGTATTTCAAGTTAAGCCTGCAAAGTAGGACTGTTTCTGTGGTCTTTTTTCTCTGCACTTTAATTTTATTACTTGAAAACTATCATTTTTCATTTCTGGTAAGCAGATTTTATAAAATGGTTAAGAGAAAAATTTAATTTCTTTTTAGACCAAAGAATGTTGATATTCTTTGAAAAAAAGTTTAGATGGTTGTTTTCGTTCAGCTTTACTAAACTCACTGGCAGGGATTTTTTCACTGGTTATAGACAATGGGTATTGAAAGGAAGTCAATCTTGGTTGGATGTGGTGGCCCAGTTGTAATCCAGTAGTAGTAATGCTCAGTAGAAGTACTTTACCGGACCTCAAGTATTGCAAAAAAAGGAGGCTTAGTCTCTCTTAGGCTATTTGATCAAACTAGATTTTTCTGTCCACATGTGCATGCTCTGTTAGAAGTCCTGTCTTCATTGTTTATGTTACCACAATGTCTAGCAGTGGTGGGTCTGTTCCTGGATCTGTGTTGCTAGGCCCATTCGTTCAGGCAGTGAGCAAGTACAGATGTAAAGCAAAGATCTTTCCATCTGGCAGGAGAGCCAGAAGGGGGAAACAGAGGCATGGGAGTTTAAGTGATTTTCCTTCAGACATTGCAAGTTGTATGCCTGTACTCAGTCCAGTAGAGCAGCCTTTGAGGGTACAGCTTTATCTGAATATTTCATCTGCAGCTTTTTTTGTTGGCAGCTGTTCACATTTGCTTTATCTTTAAAATGTATTTCTAATTAAAAGCACAGATCATGCAAGAAATAACTTTTCCATGGGTGGGCAAATGCAGTTCTGAAAATCAAAGCTTAGGTCTGAATTCTTACTAACATACACTCAAAATATTTCTTTTCATAAGTAATATGTATTTCCAGCTTAAAATTTGCTGTTTCAGCAGATGCTTTTACCACCAATTTATCTGTGTGAAATTCATTGAAAGCATGCCTAAAAAGGCAATGCAGCATTCATGAGCAATTATTTTAAAATTCAGATGTTCATTGGGCATTTTAAAAGAGTTCTACTGCACTCTAACTCAGGTCTCCAGTCATATGGATTTTTGTTGCTCAGAACCAACATCTGTTTAGACCATACTGGTGATGATTCATGGTAAGTATTGCACCGTGTAATAGTAAGGTTTAGCCCTGAAAAATACCATCAAATTATATAACTATCTCATCTTTTAACCACAGAGCAGATACATGTTAAATACTTGGGGATCCAACTGAGAGTAATTATCAGGTCAGCTGGAAGGACATGTAATTATTGTGAAGCCCTACCTATGATATTTACTGATGTAGTTACCACATAAGTCAAATATACTTCAGGACTCTGTACTCACTCTCTCAGTGTAAAGTATTACCATTAGATTTTGTTGTGGTTTTTCTCCTGGAATTCTTCTACTTGTTGAGTTTTCAGCTCATATTTCCCATTGCATCCCTATTGCAGCCACCCAAAGGAAGAGCTCAGCCCACTTCTCACACAGGAGGGTCCCGAGGGAAGGGTAAAAAACCTTTCATGCCATCCATCTTCCCTGTCCTCCACTTCCTTCAACATGCAGGTAGTTTTAATCACTTTGTTTTCTGTAGTATCATACGCTTCTGGACTGCAGTCTCTGTGGGCAGCACAGCCGGTTGAGCCAGCAAACCTGACACCCTCAGCACTACACTTCCAGCTTTCACCATTAAGTTTGCACATGGCAGCTCAGAAAGAGAGCCTGCTTGTTATAATGAAGTGCGGTGGCTGAAAGTGGGAGAAAGGTTTCACGTACCTCCAAAATGAAAGGCTGCAACTTTAAGAGATAACCAGTACCTGTATTTCTTGGTACTTGCATACACTGACATGAACGTATAAAGGTGAGAAACAACCATGGCATAAATCGTCACCAGTGATGTTGGTGGCAGGGAAGGCAGAGAACAGTAGGATGAAAAGACTTTAAATTTTGGCAGGAGTCACTGGTAGATTCTCTGGATGTAGTCCTTATACTTTCTGAGTGAAATAGATTTGTCAGCTTTTCTGCTGTATTTTGTAATTTGTAGGTCTACTTGCTAAGTCTTTTGCTAATAAGCTTTTTGCTGCACTGTGTCAGCATATTACACATAGCAGTTTTTCATTTTCATCACAAGTAGTCTTGACGTCTTTGTTCCCTTCAAATATTCAAATGTTTCAAACCTTCTCAGAACCTACAGTTTTCTTCAGTGTTATACTTTGCACAGGACAAGAATGCCATAGTTTAATTGAAGTTGATCACAATAGTCTAGATGATGGACAATATTTAAAAAAAGGAACAAAAACACAAAAGAACTGTGTTCCTTTGAAACAAGTAATGTTTTTCCTTTAGTTGTCATGTGCTAGACTGTTTTCTTAGACGTATGAACACAGATCCACATGAACTCTTTTTCTAATCTCATAGTCGTATGACTGTCCAATAATACTTTCTCACAATTTGTTCATGATCATAGAATCATAGAATGGTTCAGGTTGAGAGGGACCTTAAAGCTCATCCAGTACGACCCCCCTGCCATGGGCAGGGACACCTCCCACCAGACCAGGTTGCTCAAAGCCCTGTCCAGCCTGGCCTTGAACACTTTCGGGAAGAGGGTATCCACAGCTTCCCTGGGCAGCCTGTGCCAGTGTCTCACCACCCTCACAGTGAAGAATTTCTTCCTAATATCCAGTCTAAATCTACCCTCTTGCAGTTTAAACCATTCCCCCTCATTCTGTTACTACCTGCCCTCATAAAAAAGTCCCTCTCCAGCTTTCCTGTAGGACCACTTCAGGAGCTGGAAGGCCACAATAAGGTCCCCCCAGAGCCTTCTCTTTTCCAGGCTGAATGGCCCCAACTCTCTCAGTCAGTCATCTCCAGGACTTTTTACTATTTGTAGTATTAGGAGAGCATTAGAAGACATGGACCTGTTGAAGAGGGAACACAGGAGGGCCACAAAAATTATCAGTGGGGTGGAACACCTCTCCTATGAAGAAAGGCTGAGAGCATTGCTGTTGTTCAGCCTGGAGAAGGCTCCAGGGAGACAGTACTTAAAGGGGGCTTATAAGAAAGATGGGAACAGACTTTTTAGTAGGGCCTACAGTGATAGGACAAAGGGCAATGATTTGAATCTAGAAGAGGGTAGATTCAGACTAGATATAAGGAAGAAATTCTTCTCTATGAGAGTGATGAGGCACTGGAACAGGTTGCCCAGAGAGGTTATAGATGCCCCATCGCTGGAAACATACAAAGTTGGTTTGGATGGTGTTCTAAGCATCTTGATCCAGTTGAAGATGTCCCTGCTCACAGCAAGGGAAATGGTCTAAATGACCTTTAGATGTCTTTTCCAACCCAAACCATTTCATGACAAGTTGATTGGGTCTTTTGCAGTTTTTGCAACAGACCCTGTGAGTCCAACCAGGATACAGGGTGCCTTCCTGCTTGCTCATGACAGCCTACAGAAGTGGCTTGCTTTATTTTATCCAAAATGGCTATATTGTTTCTCTTCTGTCTCTCATCTGTCCATGGAGTGAGAACTAAAGAGGTCTGTGATGCTGAAGCAGTTTCAGCTTGAGTTATAAAACTGACATGATAGCTGGCTGTTATCCAGCATAGTGAATGTGTCTAATCATCCTTCAAAAAACATTCATCTGACATTATGTTGGAAAAGTTGTAGTTCACCAACAAACTCTCTTAAGAGGTTGAGGTAATCAAGGGATAGTCACATTGTCTCTGTGCATTTTGTGTCACACGTCTGAGATTCTGACTTCTGGGGGAGTTTCTTTCTCTCCCTTAATCATGCAGGGAAAATACAGAGACTGGATTCTTACTTGAGACAAAAACTATTTGAGTTGGATTGTAAAAATGTAGAGTTCCCGCTTTCACATGCCTTCATTTCTTCAGAGTTACTACTATAATCCAAGCAGTCTCAAATGTGGGTTTACTGTTTGTTCATGTAAGATGCAGTTCATTTGGAGATTTCTGGGAAGCAGTATTTTTGTTGTGAGAAGTAGCATTTAAAATCACTGACTTAACTGGTCTTACTATGGGAACAATGCTATGACAATAAAGCAATTTCATTTTCTTCAAAACTCTTTATTATCTTTGGAAAACTCTTGAAGATATTGAGAACAGGCATAATTATCAAGAAGCAATCTCAATAATGCTAGAAATCTCTGGCTAGATTAGCTGTGTTTCCTATTTTGGGTTCTCTCTTTGACGCTGTTCCTGTAACTGATTCTTTATGTCACTGTGTGGCATAGGAATGCACAATAATTTATCCTTACTTCTAGAAAATTAAGTTTAGCACTTGAGGCCTTTGACCTTGTCTGAGTGGGTGAGAAATTACTTAACTTCTTCACTTTTAAACTCTGAAAACTTGTTATAGAACCAAAGAAGTTGTCAGTATTAAACTAAATACAATACTTTTGGTTGTGATCTGCCCAGCTTGTTTCTCTTAAAAAGGTGGCTATGCAAAGGTCATTATTAAAAAATAAGCTTTCACAATTTGTGCCAAATAAACCATGCCCAGTTATCACAATCCCTGTCGCATAATTTTCAGTGGCAGCAATAATGGCAATTTGTACAGCATGACAATAAATTAATCCATTGTGTTATTCATGTAGAAGCAATACCTGCAGTAAACGTTCAACAAGTAAATAGCATGTTTAGTTTGCATCATCTTACAAGAGGGAACCTGTACAATTTCCTGTCCAAATATGCAGTTTCATTTAGAAGTCCTTTCACATATTTACCTCGGGGACTTCTCCTAGGATGGCTTGTGATCAATGACCACAAAATCATTTTTCAAACAGTTTCATTTTTGTTCTGACATTAGCAGCTTGGGACCCTTAGTGCAACCAAGTCAATGACAGTTTTCTTTTCTGTTCAAATGGAGACCCCTTCCTAGCTCCTCCTTTAATAAGGAAATAAGGTGGTGGTTCTGTGTTGAGTAAAAAGATTGTCAGTTGTAATTGTGTTGTACTATAGCTTTTGGAACTGAAAGCTCTTGCAACATCATAAATTCCATGTAAAGAGCAATGACTCTTCTAAATTATCAATCTTTGATTACTCAACGTTTCATTAAAAAACCCTATTTTGTAGGACTTTTAAGTGCAAATGTCATCTTAGAAAAACACATTAGTGCAAAGCCTCTTACAAAGTACTATTTATTTATAAGATAATGTTGTTTTACCTAACATTAGTCTGATTCCTTATTATTTCTTAAGCCGTTGGCATTGCTAAAACTTGCATGCAAGAGAAAAGACCTGGAAGACAAGAGTCAGGGTCAAAAGTAACGTAGCAACCCCCTCAGTACTTATGAAATCTGGCAATTATCATCATGGAGAAAAACAGTAGAGTGGCTGCCAATAGGATTTCACAATAGTAGATGGAAGGAAAAACTCAGTTCTTTTGCTCATGCCATGAAGTCGAAGATGGAAACTTGGTGGCATCAGTGTGGAGCAGCAATGTTATAAATAATGTAAAATGGCTTCCTAGTGCTGGGAAGCTCACTGTTGTTAGATCAAGGTAGTACAAATCCTAGTTAGCAGATGTGCCAAACCTATAAATTTGTGTGTCTGAGTTGTGAAGGCGAGGTCATAAAAGCAATTTCACAGAAGAATTGCACGCGAAAAGGAAGGAGAAAGGCTTCCTGTAGCGTCTCTGAGGGGCTTAGAGGGTGCTGTCCCAGTTTTGCTTTCTGGCACCCACCACTTGGCCTATCTTCTTCATTCCTTTTGGCAGAACAAGTTCTACAGAAAAAGGGAGGGTAGTGCTTCCAATCCATAAACACGCACATCCTAAAGTAGCATTGTGTTCTGTTCCCTGGCCAGCCAAGTGAGGTAGCTGGAGTTCATTGTGCATATGTTGGGTTTCATTCAGGTTATGGTACCCTGTAATTTTTAAGGATGTAGATTACCATCAAACTAGAATTTTAAATTTAAAGTCAGGCCTAAGTGTATGGTCTTTGCCTTCTTTATTGCTTCATTGAGTGTAGAAAAAGTGCATCAGTGATACCCAAAACCAACATACAATGTCTATTAAAATGGCATACAACCCACACCCTGTGGTAACTTTCCAGGTCCAAAAATTATTCTAAATTATGGTAATAACCCAGCTAATTATAGCTTCTTTTTTTTTTGCCTTTTTTTTTTTTGTAAAATAAGAAACATATTGTTAAGCACACAAAGAACTTCTTAAGCATTCAAGAATGCTAAGCTCATCCAGTATAGCACCTGGAGACTGCAATTCCTGTTTGTATCACAGATTAAGAATTTATCCAGTACTTTTCTTCTGAATATATGGAGTTTCCACTGGTGTGCTTTGCTGGACATTGATAGTGATGGTCCTTATGCCAGTGGCAGAGAGGAATGCTCATAAATGTTTCTTTGGTCTGATGTCATCCCACAAGCAGCTGGGTTATACAGAGCTGTGGTGAAAAAGATTGTAGCAGATGAAATCAAGTCTTCCCACAAAACTCTACTAGAGATGCTGAAAACAATACATATTCTTAAGCCAAGAACTTCAGTGGCATGCAAGCAATTGTCATATAATGTCATTGAGGAACATGAAATAAAACTCATTGACACACCTTTTTCTGGTAAGCCTGAAGGCTGTATTTGTTGACTCCCTCTGCCACCCTTTCTATGAATTTCTCCATTATCCCACTTTTTCTGTGTTAGTTTTTGCCTATTATTCTAGGTCCAAGAAATTTAACTTACTGGTCTATTCCGCACACTGCCTTCTGTATTCCATATCCATACTAGATCACTTTCAGTGCTTCTTCAAAAACAGCTTTGTCCCTTTATGGGACTTCCCTTTCCTTCCCCAGCATGGGACTGTGACCTAAGACCTTCTCTTGTGATTGCTTATATGCCGTGTGCCGGCATTGTTAACTCATGTCCTCTACAGGAGTCTGTCCAAATCCTCTGACTAAGTGGAAATGACTGACTGACCCTTCATTCCTGTCTAGCCTTCTTCATCTCCTTATTTTGCCTCTTCCGCAGGACCCATCTCTCATCTTTCTTCTCCATCTGAGGAATGCCCACACACTCACAGCTTTCATTTTTCTCTCAGCCAAGGATCTGGCAAGTTCCTTAGCAAAGATGTGTTACAAAAAGTCTACCCTGTTACCTATGTGGTGGTAAAAGTGCAGCTGTGAGCCGTACTTGCTAGCTTTTGTTGTGCAGGCTGTGGCCAGAAATACGTCACTAAATATTTCGGCGCTGTCTTTGAGAACATCTAAAAGATAATTTTGTGACTTAACTGAAGGGGAAATGCAGTCATTCAGTGGGTGCTGATGTAGAGGTGGATGCATTCTTGCAGAGGCCATGAAAACAACTGAGGTTTTAATTGTGATATAGCATGACGTAGTTTGCTCTTTTGTGATAGTCGGCCTTTTGGCACAGTGGAAGTCTTATTAATTCTAAATAGCCACAAAGGAATGCTTCTGCGTTCATCTTCAGGTTTCCATTTTGCAAGTACATTTTTACGTAGTCAAGTGGAAGAAATTACATCTGAGGATTCAGGGAACAGAAAAAGAGAATGATTTAGCTGATGCCTGGTTATTGTAAGGATTTTAATTTTTTTTATAATTACTGATGAAAGAATATAATATTGCAAGCAACTGCATATCTTTTAAAAATATCTCAGAAGTTTCTTTATTTATTTATTTTCTATATTCTTCAGAATAAAAATTAAAGAAGATTTTCTCAAAGATTTGTGCAAGAACGTGTTCACATTGAAATGACCGTTGTGTATTGCATGCATTCTGAGGTAACCTATAAGCAATTTAAAATTACTAAGTGTCCTTCCAGTCACAGGGTTCAACAGAATTAAGAAACTGTTGTTTAACAAAACACATGTACACTTTTAATAGTTACTCCATAAATTAACCATATAAACTTCCAGTGGCCTTTAAAGTATCTCAGAAGAGTTCAAAACACTCCCACCAATTCATCAAAACCACTGGTTTTGTTGACAGCCATGCAGGAGTGTTGATCTGAGGGACCGGTAAACTGGGAATTGCCATTCAGCTTTCAGCCTCTCGAGTCCAGCTAGGAAATTGCAAAAGTAGACATTTTCTTTCCAAGTCTCAGGCAAACCAAAAGGGAAAGGAATCATTACATTTCCTTCCAAGAATTTGTCTTTTATTCCTTCAGCTTCAGAGGTAAAGGGTAACATTTAGATGCTGAGGAACAGATTTCACTAATTTTTGTTTTCTGGGGAATTTGGTGGCTAGCCCCTCAGATAAGCTGAGTTAGCCCATTAGCTGCACTATTAAAGCCTTTCAACAGAGCTTTCTAAACAGTTCTTAAATGTGTTGAAATCTAGACAGAACATGGAAGCTTTTTTCCATGAAACAGAACACAGTAAATGTTAGTTTTTAAACTTAATTGAATAATGGAGTACTTTGAAACATTGTAGAGGCTCTAAAGCAGAAAGGAAAAGAATTGGTTCCCACCGTCTCCATATGTTGTTCATTTTTACTGGCTCACAATTCCTCTAGGATTTCCACAGTAACAAGTGGAGAGCTGAAGGAGCTATCCAAAATGAGCAAGCATTATCTCTCACTTTAGAGGTGGAGAGACAGAAGCAGTGAGAAATCAAAGGACGACATGAGACAATAATGTCTTCAGGAAAAGAATTGAAACATCTTGAATTTCCTTTCCTAACTAGCTCAGACTTTCCATTTTAAATGCAGCCATATGGTTAAGTTGTTATCTTTTACTCATATGCCGTTCTCATTGAGCTAGAGAGTTTGGAATTGCATCATCTTAATAAATTCGTTTTAGTGCTTTAAACCTGATTAAGGTTTTCTGCTATGTATCTTTACTGTCATTATTAACCCTAGCAACCCTTTCATCTAACTCTGTAGGACACATGTCTGAGCTTACCTACTTCTATTCTTATTTCCAACTCATATGCTCCCACTACCTTTAAAATTTGTCACGGCTTTCTTCCTTTCCTCCACACTCTTCTCTTACTTATGTTCCTTTTACTACCTAGAGACAAAGAGAAGGAAGCAGGAGATTTCCCTATCATCATCTTCAGCCTCTCACCCTAGTATAGGTATGTAGGAAAAGGCCTAAAAGATAGAAACAAGCCATTGCCACGTTGACCTTCGCTTTGTGTGGAAAACACCCGAGTGGCACATTCAGAGCTCGCATTTGCATGTGGCCTATCAGAGTCAGGACAAAAGTGTAATGTTTCAGAAGGGCTCCCCAATTATATGTTACAATGCTCTTAAAAGTCCTTGCAGTCAAATCTTGCTTTGTTAAAGCTTCCATTATTTATGAACTGACTTTGTGCAGTAAGTGTATGTGCCATTTTGCTTTGTCCTTTGAGGTTTTAAACCTAACAGTGTTTTACAACTGTTTGGTAACACATCTAATGTTGAAATCCTGTTTTTCCCCATTTGTACAGAATCAGAATAGCTTCCTGTTATTATACTACTTTAAAAGCCAAACTTTCCCACCACAGACAACTTTAACCTGCTGGCTTGAAATTTATATTGATTCTGTCACTAATCTAGTTGCTTTTGGTATGAGTCTTTTAGGTGAATGTGCAGGTTTCTTTAAATTTAATTGCAGCAGATGTTTCTTTGGGTTTTCTCTCTCCCATTTCACGCTGGATTTTAGTTGTTTTTCCTTGGAAAGGTACATGAAAGGGAAATCCTTGTATAGTCAAATGTTTGTTTTACCATCTAAAGCTTGCAAAGGGTCCTTAGCCTGGGCTGATTTCTTCTTGAAGAGCTGTAATTATTCATGGAAAGAAAAAAAAAAAAGCCTTTGTCACTAATAGGCTTCTTGGTGCTTCTTGTAGCAGTCCTTATTATTCCTTTCTACATAATTTTCTATTGATGAGGTGAAAAAAAAGGCTTCCTCTGCTGTTGAGAGAGAAAAGGTAATTGTTCTTTTTTCACATTTACCAATGCTTGTTGCGTTCCTTATGTGTTTAAAGGACAAGGATGCAGAAAATGATGTTATTGATGGCATCGCCATGGCAACTGTTCTTTAGAATAACACATTCTGGCATTGTTATTCTGCACACACAAAAAAGGGGGACTTTCTTTTTAGCACAAACAGATTGTGCCCCTTTTAAATGCACCCATGAACTTTGCTTTTGTGAAGATTTACAGACTGGTTTGGGGCAGAAAGGATTCTGACATCATTTACCTCTCTGTGTACATCACATTATGGTGTTAAAAAAAACCACTTTGAAAAAGCCAATGGTTTAAAGAGACACAGTATGGGAAGGATACATAAACATTTCTTTGATCAGAAAGACAAAAAAACTTGAAAGAATTTTGAAATTTATGAGCTCTAGCACCAGACCCACTAAATAATCAATCAAGAGACAGAGGAGAATGGAGGAGCCAGACACTCTGAGCTTATTAAAGTAGTTAGTTAGTTATGACGGTACTCCAGATAACTTAGCTTTTGCTCCAGCTGGCATGCACATCTTAAAACATTCTCATAAGAAATCAAGTTGCCCATTCACAAGGCAGTTTGCAAACATATATTTTGCCTTACATATTCAGTCTTCCATTGTCCTCAGCTATGAACAGTTTTGCTAGAACAACATTTTAGAAGCAGTAGCATTTTCTAAGGCATTTTATTCTTTGTTGACTTCACTGCAATTCTGAGTTGGATTACTTTATTTCTCTGATACTTATCAGTAAAATATAGATGTGTTTTTATATATTAAAAAAAGAAGGGAATGTATTGAAATTGGGAACAAGTTTGAAATCCATTCTGCACTCTGTGATGATGTTTCTGGCACTCTTAGTCCTTCCAGTTTGACTTCCTCAAGGGACAATTTCCTGCACACCAATGGTACAGGGAAGTGGGCCGTACAAGAAGGCTTTGCACCTGAACAGAACTTTTGCTGTGTGCAAACATACTACTTAAGTATACCCACAATCTCATTTTTGAGACAAACTGTAGTTGACTCAATGGCTCCAAAATTACTGTTCCAATTTGGTTCCGGGTTGCATATGATTTTTCTGAAAGTCATCACAGCTGGTGGAAATCAGCTATTTGGTTGCTGGACAATAACAATAATAGTAGATTTTTCTACTGTCAAAATGTTGATAGAAATGTGAAGCTCTGGAAACTATTGCACAGCTACGTATGGATGTTGCTTCACATTCAGCTATCTAGAGCTGAAGCAACTCCCTAAAATACTGAACAGGAGACTAGAAAGTCTATTGCTTTATCGCTTATCTTTGAGAAACCTGACTGCCTTTGTGCTACATGGTCCTTTCTGCACGGGAGCAAGCCTATGAATTCCTTCATGTCATGGTCAGTGTTTTATTTTGTAAGGAACATAATGAGCTTTGAATCTTGGTCCTGTTTAGCCCTACAAAATTATTGGCCTGATGTAAGTTAATAATTTGATCTGTGCTCCGTTTTTCCCTATACAACAGTGGACAGTCTTCATATCTTGCGCAACATATTTTGGGGTTTAAATAGGTTATATATTCATTAGTACATATAGTATATATGTAATTCTGAACATCCATTGTGTATTTAAATTTGTACATATTAATGATACCTATATCTATAATAGTGTATATAATATATACAGTTTTATTTAATAAAATATAATCTATAATTTTTTTAATTAGTCCTACAATGTACTTTCCGTTTATGTAAAAAAGAAAACAGGAAAAGATCTATTGTGCATATGAAACTTTTTTCCAGCCATCAATACTTAGACATGTCTTTAGGTGTTGTGTTCGTGGTAATAAAATACTCTTACTGGAATAGCAAAATTAGTATCACATTTCCTCAGACACCGTTGTCTGATTTGGAGTGTACGATGCCTTAGAAAGGTAGTGCCTGTAAGTCAAGACCACAGGATACTGTTATTTCCCTGAAAAAGAATTTGAGAGTTGTGAGAATATTCCCAATGCAGCGTCGGCACTGATTAGGTCATTCTTCCACGTGGAGTTTGAAAGTAAACCCTCACACACATCCAGGGCCCTTCATCATCAGTTGATTCTGTGGGGAATGAAGCGTCTTGGTTAAAGCTTAATAGGAACCCAAAAGAAGACTGTTTCATCCTGCTGCTTTCTTAAATAACAGAGTCAGAAAGTAAAACTGCTAAATATCTCTTTTCGTTTCTAAAGGTGCGGATCAGGAACATATTCATTTTATGTTTAATTATATGATGTTGCAAGAAGTTTTGAAATTTTCCTGGGAAGAGTTTGGGATGTGAAGGAGTTCAAGCAAAAAAAAGTTGTGTTGAAATATTTACTGTTATTCTATCTATATGTATATATGCTATGTGTTTGGAAAAGTGCCCTAAAAATATTTATTTATAAATATTTTATTAGAAATATTTATTTCTGGAAACCAAGGCTGTCTTATGTCAGCTGTGCAGATTTCAGAAGAGGGAAAAAATTGCAAGATTGTAGGATTCTTTTTTTTAATCCCATCATCCCATCTTTTGCCATATCTTTACACAAGTAATACCATGAGGATTTAAACTTTGTTTGGACCTGGTTCAAAACCATCTCATGAAACACTGATGAAAAACTGTAGTTTCAATTAAATTATTTATTCATATTTGTGGAAAGTGCTTTCTGAGATTATTTTTAGTCTTCTTAGCAGACAACTAAAAACTTTGCAACGTCTTTATTAGTTGGTTCACTTGGTAGAGGTAGAGAATTTTTGCTTAAATACTGAGTTTTTCTGTGATCAAGGAGTGAAAAACCATTTTATTGACATTATCTGGTCTAATGCTCTACAATCTTCCCATGTTATAAACAGGTACATTTTAACCCTTGGAAGGACTTTTTAGAAAAGAATGAGCCAGGTTTTTTTATCTGTAGTATGCTATGAGTCCCTTAGGCTTAGTATTTTAAAAAATAACCTGGGAGTTTCTCATTTTTGAGACAGCTTGGGACTTCTTTGTAGTTACTAAACTCCTACCCACCTGAGGGCATTACAGCATGCCTTGATGATGATGTCATTTGCTAGTGCTTGCAGCCCAGAAGGCCAGCCATAACCTGGGCTGCATCAAAAGAAGTGTGGCCAGCAGGTTGAAGGAGCTGATTCTCCCCCTCTGCTCCACTCTCCTGAGACCCTACCTGGAGTACTGCAGCCGTCTCTGGTGCCCCCCAATATAAGAAGGGTCTGATAGAGCAAGTCCATAGGAGAGCCATGAAGATTATCAAAGGGCTGGAGCACCTCTCCTGTGAAGACAGGCTGAGGGAATTGAGGTTGTTGATTGTGGAGAAGGCTCTGGGGTGATGTTACAGTGGCCTTCCAGTACTTAAAGGGCGTCTACAGGAAAGACAGGAAGGGACTCTTTATCAGGGAGTGTAGTGGTAGAACAAGGCGTAATGGTTTTAAACTGGAAGAGGGTAGATTTAGATTATATATTAGGAAGAAATTCTTCACTGTGAGGGTGGTGAGACACTGGCACAGGTTGCCCAGGTAAGTTGTGGATGCCCCCTCCCTGGAAGTGTTCCAGGCTGGGTTGGATGGGGCTTTGGGCAACCTGGTCTGGTGGGAGGTCTCCCTACCCATAGCAAGGGGGTTGGACTGGATGATCTTTAAGGTCCCTTCCAACGCAAACCATTCCATGGTTCTATGATTCTGAGATCTCTGGGGGCCATGATATCAGAGCTGCTCAAGGTTTATTAGCTCCTACCAAGGCACCAAGAAATATGACAGTGGTGGTGTAAACTCAAATGGAGAAAGCTCATTCCCCAGCTATGCCTCTTACATAACCTTGTCTGCCTTCAGGATCATTCCAATCTGTCAGGGTACTTTGTGTGGCAGTGACTACATGAAAACCAACCTTTTCTTCTGCTTTACTGTTTAAGGAATTAAGATTTAAAGATGAAGCAAAATTAAAATCAGATTGTAGTAGTGTTGACTGTGGTTTGTTTTGCTTTCCTTTCTTGTGCTTATCATTGTCTTCACTTGCCATTTATTTCTCTTTTTGTGAAATCAGTGTTAATGTCAGGTGCCAAGTAGATACTGGCAGAGACTGACAGCCTTGATTCTGCCAGAGCAGCAACAACATATATTCTCTGGGCTATCTTGCTGAATTTTCTTTGAGATAAACCGTATCTATGTGTGAGAAGGCAACTATACTCCATCTCCTCACAGAGACTATTGGAAGGAGTTTCAGTGAGCACCAGCTTCTATTGATAGTTCTGCAATGTGGCAAACAGACTGAGGTTGCCAAACTTCTTTCATGTGATCCACCAAAAAGCCATCACACAATCACAAGTCGGTCACAACCAACCTGAGATTAATTTCAGCCAGTAATTCTTATTTTCTGTTCTTGATCCCACAGGAATGGCTGACATTTTCTGGAATTTTTTAATCTGTTTCCTTTCCCT
>NW_010206525.1:81344-87496 GCF_000695765.1 Mesitornis unicolor
TCTTTTCTGGTAAATCAAACAGTCTGTTCACTCCCATCATTCACTTAATCTTTCTATCCTTTTTTCTGAAATCACAGAAACTTTGCAGAATTTCAAATCTCTGCTGACAGAATGAAGTTATATTTTTGACACATGCCTATTTCTAAATCTTAAGACGAAACCCATCTTTAGGGCTGGATGACACATGTGGTTTTCTGGCTGCCACTCAGAGCAGGAACATCTTGTCAGAGATCAGACGGCAAGCCTGCCTGCTGAAGATGCTGTTCCTAAGCACATTTTATATCCAAACTGAAAACACATGTAATTGCTAAACAACCTTGAATTTGTTTATTTTGTAATATACCAGCAGCTGGTTTTTTGTATGATATCCAGGATTTCTCCAGCCAACCTACTTAATAGTGTAGAGTTCAGTTTCCTTGGGTCAGATTGTCTGCTTTATTTATTTTCTTTTCAGTCTCTGCTGGAGTGAGTTGTAGTCACTGAAACAACTGTATTTTGCTAAAGCTTTAGTCAGAACCAAGCAACTTATTTCTGGAATGAAGATGGAAAAAAATCTTGTGTTCTTTCAGTTAAGAATACGAAAAATATTAGGCCAAGACATAGATTATAACATTCCAACATACTCAGTGTGAGTTTTCTCACTTAACTCTAGTGGTCTGTTCCTAGATGGATGCTTTGCACCTGACGTTGTGTTCAGCTGTGGAAAGGTAGCTGCCTCATTCTGTTAGTTTTATACTCCATTTTCTTGCAGAAGAAAGCAAACCTTGGTGGGTTTTTTATCCTCGTGTGAGGACATATTCTATTTTGAGGTGAGCTCACATAGACATTCTTCATGTCCTAGAACCAGGCCCTTATTAGAGACAGAAATATTCAGAAGATTTGATGCAACTGTGCAGCATAAAGGTGAAGGTCAGATCCAGGCTGTTGGGAAACAATTCTTGAACTTCACTGGAACTGCCGTGGTTTAACCCAGCAGAGCTAAATACCATGAGGCTGCTCACTCACTCCCTACCCTGTCCTTGGTGGAGTGAGGGAGAGAATCGGAGGAGAAAGGTTGGAACATTCATGGGTTGAGATAAAAACAGTTTAATGATTGAATTAAACTAAAATAATGTTAATAATAATACTAATGGATTGGAATGAAAATAAGAATAACAATAATAAAGCAGCTGGTTATACTCAGTTCACACAGCAGTTGTGAGCTGTGCACAAGAAAGCATGACAGTCAATAACAGAGGAGGAGTAAGCTTTGGGAACCAAGTGATGTGTGAGACCCTCTGGGGATGACAACCATCAAGGGAAGAAAGCCATCCCCAGGAAACTCTCCAATTTATAGTGAGTGTGACATTTATGGTATAGGATATTTTCTGTTGGCCAGCTTGGAGCATCTGTCCTATCTGTGCCTACTCCTAACTTCTTGTAAAGAAAAAGTTGGGAGGAAGGGTGCAGGCAAAAACTGAAAAAAGGTCAGTCTTTGACTTAATGTAAACATTGCTTCCTGACAACCGGAACATGAGTGTGTTATCACGTTATTCTCAGCACAAATCCAAAACAAAGTCTCATATTGGCTGTTATGAAGAAAATTAACTCTATCCCAGCTAAAACTAAAGCAGTGTCTTACCAACTTGTTTTCACTAAATAGAGCACTGCAATCCTCTCAGAAATGCAGCTTTTCTGAATAGAGAATTGATTCTATGATTCTATCTCAGTGAAACCAGGACAGCAGCTAAGATCTGACCATAGGTATTTGTTTACTATACTTGGGTTGTTTAACCGAATGTTGATTTTCATCACACTTGTGAAGCACACAAGATGCTGAACTTAGAAGGCCAAAGCAGGGACACACAGGTATAGATAGGGAGCTGCTTTCCACAAACCAGAGAGAAAGTTAACAGGATGCTTTTTTTGCATAGTCAACCAGCTAAATGCATTTATGTGGCCAAAATTTACATGTATAGTGTAACATTTGGCTTGAAACAGCCATTTTGCACTTTCACTAACATCATGTTCCTGTCTCCATCAGAAACTTAGTGTGTTTTGTTTGGCCTCCATTCCTAACAGAGTATAACAAAAACTCTGGGAGAGTTGTCTCTGTCTGTCTTCTAACCAGTGTATATTATTGTAGCCCTATATTTTCTCACATGATTTTTTAAAAAGAAAATAAACAAAAGAAATCCGACTATATTAATAGTTCTGTAAACAACTAAAATAAGAATGCTTGTTTCCTCTTGTATTCTTTTCTCTCCCTGCTGATGAAGGTATATTCCCCTCTTTCTAGCACCAAGCATTGAGAGAATGACTGTAAGTGACAATCAGGTGATCCAAAGAGATTATTTTCATGCTATGTTCTACTTCTTACTATATAGTTATAATTACAATATATTTGTCATTATTCTATTTTGCTATGATACATAATAAATACTGATACTGTTGAACCATATCAACTGATCCTGATATAGTTGAACTCTGCCATTCCTTAAATTAACAGTTCACTAAAAGAGAAAAGTCCTGAAAGTCCTGAATATCACTGGTAGCAGTTTTGTAGCACCACATGGAGCCCCTACCCAAGCAGAAGTAATTATGCCCTGTAACTAAGACTGATGGAGAGAAACTAACCACAATTGCTTGTTGTTTGTGTTATAAAGATTTGTGCTTTACTTTACATACAGGGTATGTTCATAAAAAGTGAGTAAAACAGTTAATAAATAATTAAACACTGTGGCTTATCTGAGTTCAGCAATTCAATTACTTGCATATAACTTACATTTAATGTCTTTTAACTCTTCTAGAAGTTACTAGAACAGCATCATACATATTATGTGTGATGTATGAGTTTTGTAAATCATGTCTACAACTTTTTAATGATTTTTTAAGGCTAATTTTTTTATTAAATAAGTTTGCAAGTGTAATAAGAGATTTCATTGTGTACTTAGAGCTGAAATTAACTTATAAACAAAAAAGATAATCCAATCATGTATTTTTGGGGACTATATAAGTGATATATAACTGTATAAGTGATGCACATGCTACTGTACATGTCAGTGCGTATATATGTGTTAAATTCAAGATTTCTTGTATTTTCTTATCACATTCAACCACATATACTCTGACAATATTTTAAAAGTTATTACTGTATTATGTCTCTGGTGTAATTTAAAATAGTCTTTTCAGATTGTGTTTGGAATCAGCATGTTTATTCGGAAGTCATAAAAATAGCAGCAATATAAATACAGAGTAAGTGGAATTATGACAACATAGAGGATAATGCAACCATATATGATGAACCATGGAGTGAAATAATTGCTAGAATTCTTAATTAAGATGAGAACAGGCAGTGTTAATGAAAAATAAAGGCTGATCAGTACATTAGTTGTCACAGTCAGTCTTCTTTAAGCACTTTCAGAGCCATTGAGCTGAAAACATTTTTAGAGCCTAATACAATGGAGAGGTCACTGTATCAGGCTGAACATTTTGCAGAACAGCACTGTTAAGAGATCTGTGATAACTAGATGGCAGACTGGATTAATGTGGTAGACTCACACCCAAATCTCTCCTAGGCCAGGAACAAAAATCAGTGTGGATTGTAGGTCATATAACAATGTCTGCCACTCTCCCATGAACAATCTTTTGTAACTGAAAGTCAGAAAATATCCAGGAATGCAATAGGAGAGAGTTTCTCAAGTCATATCTGAAATGCTGAGAGAGGATTTAGTTTAATTAGATTAGTGTTTTCCTTTCTTAAGTGGCATTTCTCTTCCTGTTTATATTTTCCATTGGATTCTGTTTTGCTGTCTTTTTGTAAGGTGAATTTGCTGAGAATGTGTCTGTGTTTCAAAAGTTTATTTTACTGTCTGCTAGCACTGTCAAAGAGAACATGCACCCATTTTTGTGGTAGGCTTTAGAGACTACCTTGAGTAGCAGCATGTTAAATTAAGATGCTGTTTTTATTAACAATTAACATAAAAAACCTAGAACCTTTCAACATTGGACATTTCAGTGCCATTACAGTAAAGTAAGGATTTTTTGGTATACAGACCTCACTTTTATCAACATTTACTCCTTCCCTTGATTTGGGAACTATAGTTTTTAACTTGACCCGTAGTCACATCAGTTCTAGAAGCTGGGGCACAGATCACTGCAAAAATCAAGATAAGCAGCTGGGATCAACTCCTTGTGTTCAAAACCAGTGATACAGTTGCACACAAGATGGGAGAGAGAAGCAGGGCACAAGGCTGGGTAGTAAAAGATGTAGACCTGCAAACACTTTCTGGCTAATATCTTCGGGTGGAGGATCCATTGCCTGATATTTTGCCCAGGCCATGCAACATACTGCTATGGGCTTAATTCTGTACTGTCCTGGGAAAGATCTAGAGTAATTCCATAGGTGTTTTCCCTCTCCTCCCTGATTCTTCATTACATTGGTCAGCTCTAGGAAGGAGCAACATGGAAGCACAAGGCACCCCTCTTGATGCTGGGGCCTCTCTACTGAGTTGGGTCTTATGGTGATTAAAAGAAAAACTTCAAACACATTTAAATGAGCAGGAAACTCCCCCCCAAATTTTTCCATGATTGTGCTTTTTAACTAAATGGCTAGTTTTCCACCCATCTCTACAAATGAAGCTGTTTTGCCTTGCTTGTGTCAGTTATCCCCAGTGGGAACACAGCATTTTTGCTGGAGCTGTGCACTGCCCATCACTGGGGAGAGGAGCCTCCTGGCTGCCCGCATGTGGCAATGCCACTGGGTCTGGAAGCGTGCTGCCCGCCTACCCTTTGGGTCACCCCTTGTCCTGGGTCAAGAGAGGGTGAAGGCCAAAGGCAGACACTAAGATGCTTAAGAAACATCTCCCTTTAACTTCAGGACATTTTTTCCACACTGTTATTCACACGCTTGATTCCTTATGTAAAAAGCATGTACACATTAGGTGGCTGCTAAACATGAATTAAGGCATAACTTTGTTTCTCAGTAGATGATAGTGAGGGGAGATAATAACTCAAACATTTTACTAATTCTATGATAGCAGAGTGGCGTGCAGTCAGCAGACCAGTTATTTTACTACCAGCAGTGCACTTCATCCAGCTCCAGTATAGGAAAATACGTGAGGTGTTTTCTCTATTTCTAGTTTGTTTTAGAGTTTGAAACACATTCTGCTGAAGAGAATACTGAGCAAAGTCATTTTAGGAGTATTTTTCTCTCCCATTTATGTGCATTTTTATAGCAACTAAACTAGTATTAGGAAGTTATTTAGAATATTTTTGTATTTTTAGTGTGATTTATGTGCTATATCATAAAAGATTCAATATTGTCTGAAGAATCAGCTTGCAAAAAAGTAGATCTTACGTATCAACAATGATTCATAAATCATTTGTGTATGTAGATTGATACAGAAGACATCTGGCCAAATAATGCATTTGCTAAAAATTCAAATCTAGAATGATTAAAACTGTTTGCAGATTAACACTAATATGGCTTAGATTACATTTTTAAACAAGCCAAAATATTTATTTGCTGCATTTTTATTTAAATATTTTTTCAGGCAAAACAAAATTTTGGTTAGGAATTTTTTATAATCTAATTCGTAGAGATTTTGAAAAAGAATGAAATATAGATGAGGTGTTTCATTGTGAATGAGTTTCTGCTCTTGACTGAAAAATAATGGTCTTTCATTTCACCAGAAAAACTTACATTTTCTGAAATAATGGTTTTCAGGCTTGGGAGATCTCTGTGACATTCTTCTCCAGCTAAACATGGAACTAAAATAGCTTTTCTACAGCTCCAACTGCTTGATGAATACAGTAGCTGAAAGTAGTAATACAGGATCTGAAATAATGTGGTCTTACACATAAACACTAGCATAAAATTCTACTTTGTCTTTCACTTTTGTTTCAAAATGTAATTCTGATCTTTGATTTCTTCTGGTATGTTTAGGAGTGCACAATTTCTGTCTTCCCAAGTGACTTTTAACAATGGCAAATATTCAGTATCTGTAAGTAAACACTGAAAATCGCTTGCTTCATTACACTTCTGGACCATTAAATATCTTCTTTCATCTATCTAATTCCTCTCTTCTCATTGCCTCAGCAGTGTGACTCAATCAGGCATGTGTTATCTTACCCAGATCCTTTTCTGAACATAGTGTAGTGCGCGGGAATGC
>NW_010206525.1:87527-109010 GCF_000695765.1 Mesitornis unicolor
GTCAAACACATTGTGTCTGAAATCCTTTGTTGGAAGAAGTGGAGAGAAAGAGATTAAAAAAAATGCCTCAAAACCTTCAATAAGGCCGTTCCCAGATTTCTTATAGCTCTTCAGCCAAACAAAACATTCATACTTCACTTCGATGTATAGGATGGTATGGTATCATATAGTATCTATTAAATCTTCCAATAGCATCTGTTGTCCAGGCTACAGTTTACAGAGAATAACTTATTTTGTGCTTCGGCAAGTTTTTAGACTCACCAAGATTAACACAGAGGGGAATTTAGAAGGGAGGAAAATAACCGTTGTCTGTAATATTGGTTTTCGGTGGCGGTGAGATTTAAAACCCTGATATTTTTTGTAGGAGAGATAAACAGAAATACCTGCTTGAACTGGTGATGTGTGTTTTTCATTGCTCTGCTAATATAAAAGTACCTAAAGGCAGTGTGTGTATATGCTGGAGGTGGCAGGTACATTCATGTCACTTCTGTAAGAATAAAAAGGGAGTGCAGCGATCGTTTTCACCTTTGGAAGCACAAATTTTGCAACAGCTCTGAAAAAGACATTTATTTACAGTATGTCGTCACTGTAGGTTTAGCTTGAACATTGTACAATGGGGTTGTTTTGAGAAATTATCCTAGAATAGGTAGGAGTAGCCATGTTACAAGTGACAAATATGCTGCTGAGTTCATACTGATGTTGCATGCACCAGTGTTTTGGGGAATATGTGCTGTTTTCACAGTAGTAAGCTGAGTTACACTGTGGGTTGTCTGTCAGTGTGCTATGAGAGAATTTGTTTCTCCTTTCCAGGTCAGATATACAAGGGGAAGTCTGGGAAAGCTTTGTAATGCAAATCTAGCTAGCTTTCGTTCACACAAGGAATGCTAGATGCTGAGCCATAAGGTCTGAGTTCAAGATTTCTGTGAATATGTGGGATTTGAATTAACTCAGTAATGAAAGCCTCTAGGAGCATAAGGTGCATTCAGTATCTAAACCACTTACATGGTTTAGAAAGCTAAAATTTGCCCTGTGAAGATTAAGAGAAAGCTGGTTGATACTGCTCCTTGGCATAAACCTTAACAGGAATCCACCCATGGCACTTGGACATTTGTTGTACAGCTGGTATGTTTCGTTTAATATAGACAAGAGAAAAGTCATAGCAGGTTTCTTGGAGGTTGGCCACGCTTATGGTGGATGACACAAATAGTTGAGATGGATAACAGATAGCAAGGAAACAGATCCAAACAAAAATGCTCAGCTATAATCTTTGGTAGATTTTTTTTGTGTTAGAGAATATAGAGCACATCATCAGGGAAATAAAAATGCACCAGACAGTAACAGCCATTGAATTTATACATGGCAAAAATAACAGTGAGCTCAGTTATTCAACTCTCATAATCACCTGTGGGATAAACAACTTCCTGGAGTATCCTTTGAATACATTATATTTTCATGAAAGATTAGAATATGGATATGGAAAAGGGAAATCACAAGTCTTAGGTTTCTACATGCAGCAGAAACACCCTATATCTCACAGTAGTACTCATTGTATTTGCCCTAGAGGAGGTTTGTCATTTATTATGGTGTTTTGTTAATTGTATACCTCTTTTCAGCTGTATTCTTTTGCCTTGTGAAACACAGTCCAGATACAAAATAAAAATTGCAATTAAAATTACTGGAGAACTGGATGTGTATTATTATTTTGTAATTTTATATTTTCCTTTTTTTCTCTTTTCTGTTACAGAGGGTATGAACTGTATGAACAAAGATCATGGGTGTGCCCACATCTGCCGGGAGACACCCAAAGGTGGGGTTGCCTGCGAATGTAGGCCTGGCTTTGAACTTGCCAAAAACCAGAAGGACTGCAAATGTAGGTAGATGAAGATTAAATTTCAAATGCCCCCAAATGTCTTATTTTCTTCATTGTTGTTGTTTTCCAGAAGCCAAGAAATCAGCTTTGTTTTGGCCAAAGGTGATTTGTAATTTTAATAATGTGTTTTTTTTCTGAGAAGATGTACATGGGGATGGATAAGAGGGCTCGAATAACAGAATTTTGGCAGTGCCTCTTGTTAGCAAGATGGAAAATAGAAAAACTGTTCTTCCTTCCTGTCCAAAAAATTGAGGGATACATTTAATCAGGATTTCTTTGTAAATCAAAACAAATAAAGAATAGAGGATTCTGGCTTGCAATACTTTGAAAGTCCACAATGATAGATGCATTCATAAGTCTACTAATGGATTTAATGATAAACCCACTATAGCTATCAAATAAAGGGTGTTAATTCCTCTTTTTTAAAGGATAGAAATGTTTCCCCTAGCCCTGATTCCACTGCACAGTCTACTTTTCTTGTTGTTACTTGAAAACCGTGCTGCTGTATCATAGATAGTGTTCATCAGAGAAAAACCCTGAGTGACACATTCTCGAAGCTGGAGCGCTGGAGATACAGATACTCATTATCCCACAAAATTGGAAAGTGTTCTGTACAGGTTAAAATAATTGACCCTCTGTAACTCAGCACTGTCATCTGAAAGCTTCCAAATTGCCTGGGAGTCTTTCTGATGGCTTCAGTGAATTTTAGATCTGACTCCAATAGCTTGCTTTCCTACTTGGTAGAGACAAAAAGAAGGAAGTGCAATAAAATGACATGAAACATGTTTTGTGCTTTGCATTGGGCAAATATTTTTGTGATAGCATTTCTTACACTTGAGCTTTTTTCTTCCTGAGATCTCCACTGTGTAAACACACTGACATGATGTTAGTTCCCAAGTACAAAGTCAAATGAATCGCCTTTGAATATCATCAAGAAGTGCCACAGGATATTGTACAGCCTGATTGCACCTCAGTATTAAGAGGCTACCCAGGGCCAAAGGCAACAGCGTAGAGAAGAATTGCCTTTATGGTAGTTTTCATTCTCAGTGTTTATTAGAAATGAACATTGCGTGCTGTTAATTGCAGTGCGACATCAGCTACATTGGTGAAGTGGGAGAGGATGTTTATTTATGTTGTTTTTTATTTGTTTCCACAAATTTGTACATTCCTTAGGAATTACATTATCCTTTTTCATAGCGAGATGGTGACAGGAAGATTAGAGCCTTTTCTAGGACAGTATTCCTGAATACCTCAAGGTTTAATAGAGTGAAAAACTTGAATTTATTCTATGCCCTGTGGTGTTCAAATTGTAGTTGGAAGTATAATGAACTGTTACGGACAGACCTCTAAGTAGGGACACTGAGTTTTTCAAGGCCACAGAGCTTGCTGCACACTACACCAACCCCTAAACCCACAGCATATTCTGCAAATATGTTCCAGAGTCTTATTTAAAATAACTGTACTTCTAGCTTTTCCAAATGCAAGTAAGTATAAACCTATAGCCAGATAGCCTGGGACAGTAATTGTGAGATTACAGCAGGCTATTTATAAAGGTCTCGTTCTGAATCCAAATCTTGACTTTCAAAAAAACTTTTTCACTGCTAATCATTTCAGTGGAATTGTCTTAACTCTTGAGCTGCAGCTTTGCAAGTACCAAGTACAGCTATGTTGAGGAGCTGAAAAAGAGACATTTGCCCCTTGTCAGCCTGGATATACCTCCAGTATATCCCTGTATCCCTCTCAATTATTCTGATCTATCATGGTCCCTCCAAGAGACTGTGCCTTTCAGGGCTTGTCAGAGCTTGCTGCTCTGGTTTTTTATATGAACAAGTAGCAAAGAACCAGTACCTCACTAAGTGAATTTTTATCATCCAGTTTGCAATTGAATCAGAATAATGGGAGAGGTTTTCAGATGTGTTGGCCCAAGTCCACTAGTAATGAGATATGTATTACTCAAAGGAAAAAAAGATGTTAAAGTAAGTTAGAAAGCATAAAAATTGGACGGAAGCTCCCTGCTTTTTATACGTGCATCATGAGATTGTTATTACATCCTAATTGCATGATTACATATCCCCTGATCGTATCATTGCATGCTAATAAGGCAGTCATTATCGGTGCCTTGCTTCATTCAGTTTATGTGATGGTCAGTGCACATTAAACAGGCTTTTGTTCAATAGCTTCCGCTCCATAATTCAGTGTCATGCCTTTGCTGCTGCACACTGCTTAAACCCTATTGTGAACATAAAATTTTTAATTTCCTCATGGATTTTCCCATGATACTCATTACTGCAATATTGAAGGGCTTTGTAGGCATTGGTAATGTATTTTCAGAACATTCTTGTCGAGTTAAAAATTACTGGTTTGCCTATCTTACAAATAGGAAATGAATATAAAGATGTTAATGTCAAAGTCATTTAATAGTGATAGGTGATTAACAAGAACCCTGAACCCAGCTCAGCATTTATAGCACTTAAGTATGATCAAAGCCAAGCTTCCAGTGGCTCCAGCTGTAGTTGCAAATGCCATGGAGAAAGGAGTAGAATATTAGTAACTTGGGATTCAAGTGACTTGCAAAGCCCTAAGTAGAAATTGCATGGCAGGGACAGATTAGAGTTTTTTAGGGCTCTTTTCACTGTCTGAACAAGACCATCCTTTCTTGACAGTCCCTTTCTGATTTACTAATCATTCTGCAGGAAAAGAGGCAAGTCTGTTTCCACAGACCTGGCTTTCTCCAGCTCCACTGTGCAGGTCCTGAATAAGACAGGAGTGTTTTCTGCATTTTTCATTAAGAATGGTTATGATACAATATGTTCATGTACCAGGAGTCTGATATTTTGCAGTTTTTGAGTGCTTAATATTGCAACCTTAATGCTTTCTTAGTGTAAATTTTAAACATGTAATTTCTCAGTTACAAAAAAACCCACAGTCTTGCCCACCATGCTAGGAAAACACAGAAGCATTGAAGCTGGAGGGACCTCAAGAGGTCATCTAGAAATACACCAAGCAGAACCATACAGATCCACACATAATTCCTCAGAAGAGCTGCATCCCTTATATCCGAAGCAGCAGTAAACTACATCTTCTGTGTACACAAGCCATTAGAGGAAGAATATGCTTTGTCACTGATTTTAATAGATACTTGCTGACAGCAGAAAGAAGAGACTTGGGAATAGTGAATTCAGTTCCAGGTTATAGTGGAAAACATGGGAAATTACCTCCTCTTTCTATATCTGTATGTCTGATAGATTTTAAGAATCTGCTCCTGAGCATGATTGCTTTAGAAATTTTTTATAAACTGTAGGTTTTTTTCCCAAACATGAACAAACCAAGACATTTTTTGTTAATCTCATTGGATCAGTTTAGCTGGAACTTTAAAAAATAAAAGGAAACCTAAAGCAGATACACATACCTGCAAGTTGCAACCTAAACAAAATAATTCTGGCACAGTTATAAACAAGTGAAAATCTCTGTGAGATGCTGGTTTTAGCCAGCTGCACAAGGTGTTTCTCCCACTAAGAGAAAGAGCCCAGCATTTTTATTGTACTTAAGACATACAGAAATGCTGAAGCAGTATCAAAAGCAATGGTGTCCCTCTGGTTTTAAATCTACTATGTGGGGATAAGTATATCTGAGTTCTAACAGATATGTGTATATTTTCCTTTGGTTAAAAAAAAAAAGAAAAAAAAAGAAAAAAGTTATTTCCCATCCATTTTATTTTAACGTGATTTGTAGTATTTGAAGGTGATCTGTGTCTATCAGAAGTTGCCTGTTTTTGTTTGCCTTTTTAATGTCACAGACTCTGAATGAGCACAGAGTCTTTTACATAGCTGTAGAGTCCAAATTTATCAGAAATCATTTTTAAAGGAATACTTTGAGGTTTCTTATTAATTTTGCTTTAATGGTTTCTGACAAAATGGAGTAGATCTAGATGTCCCTCTGCTTTTAAATAATTTTGGTTTTCTTAGAAATTTCTGAGAATTTTCTCAATATGTCACTGCCACAGAATTAAGTCTGGAAGGAAATTGAAATGACATATTTTATGACTGGATTTTGTACCAATTTTGCCTGAAGATCTGTCAAGCTCCAGAATTTTGGCTCAAGTTGCTTTAAATAAATAAATAAATAAATTGTAGTCTAGACAGAAATTCAAAACCTTCAAAAACATGATTTACTAATATTTGTAAGAGACAGGAAAAGGAACTGACCTACATCTGTGCTCATTGACTGGATAGAACAGGAACCAATAACTTTAGTGTACAGGGAAATCATAAAAGAAGTGTGTGATTCTGCAGAGTTTACTATAAACCTCACCAGTCTAGTGTGATTTTTCGTAGACAAATATAGAAAGGAAAAGTCCTTCATATTACATGGATCAGAGAAACTGTGTTAAGATACTTTCATCTCTGTCAGCAGAGGCTTTCAGCAAGGAATGCCAGTAATAACCACTGCAGTCAAGTTATTTAAAATATAGACTTTGTTGCTGATTGCACTTTAAAGTCCTCATTAAAAACACTGTTGGCTAGAAATGTATTTAAACATCTGGCATAAACAGCATCTTTAAGTTTTGATGGCACTGCAGTCCAACAGGGATAGAAACATTGAATGATCCTCCACGTAGTTCAAGAGGATTATGGGGTCAAGAAGGAGGGGAGGACAGGTAGACGGAAATTACCTTATCATGGATTAGCTCTGCCAGTGTGCACCCAATACTGTGGATACTGCAAGCAGCTGCCTTCTATACCGCTTGCTGCCCCTGCACATCCCAGGCACAGCCGGCAGAAGAGAGCTCATGTTTGCAGTCATGCTGCAGTCAGCAGATTGAGCCAACCTCTGTTTGTTCCTCTAGCTCTCAACTAGGCTGCAAACTAGTATGTCATCCACCTTCAGGTTGACCAAGAAGTTACTGTTGCACACATAAGGTGCCAAAAAGAGAGAAACACGAGGAAAAGATTAACCCAAAAAACTGCAAATCAAAGAATGGGCGAAAAGAAGAGAGGTGTATAAGGACAGGCATAGTTTTGAGGAAGGAAACGATTTTTCAGTATGACTGCATGGGAGGTTTGCGAATGGAGAATTGATATAAAATTTTGATTTGTTTTGCATCAGAATACAAGCTAAGATGTTATTGTGTATTGAAGGAACTGAAATATTGCTTCCATTTGATGCAAAGCAGAATGGTTTGCTTCATTAACTTTTTCACAAAAGAAATTAACAGCTAAGTTATAAATCTGGAGAAGAAGAAGAAAGAATGCCTGAGGGTGGTTGTTGCTTAGGGGGCTTTTTAAATGTAATTACTTGGAAGTTTAGGGTTCTTATGACTTGGGATATGCAAGTTCAATTCCCTCCTCTGTCTGGTGAGACTAAACCCACAATTCCCATTCTCCAAGTGGCCAAGTTGTCAAGCACCAATAAGAGAATGTGGATCAGGCTATTCTCCATCTTCCTCAATTACATTCTTTCAAATTGGATAAAACAGCAATATTCCTGTGAGGGGACATGGGAATCCAGACAGAACCTCTTCTAGGGGTTGTTCTTACCACTAGGCCATTAGTATGCCTTGCTATGTCTGAACAACATGGCGATTTTATTCAAAGTGTGCAATGTGAAGGAACAAGGGTGCTTGCACCCGTAGTGGCCTCTGGTCTGTACTCACTGGGGAGATGGAGAATTCCTGTTGTGATCATTGCCAGACTTCAGGGACCATGGATGTAAACTTGCAGTTACCACCCTAGCAGATGGTTTTAATGGGAATTCTGTTGGGTATGCTGTGGTGGATCTTCCTCAGTTGCTTTTCTTAGAATTGTTCCATTTTCAGCTAAATACTTAAGTGATTACTGAGAGTGACATGACTATTCAGCACTGGGAGACTCACACCAGAGGTGGGATATTTCAGTTCTAGTTACCGTGACTGAAAATTCCAGTCTACTCCGTTTTAAAAAGCTAGCATTAAAGCAGAGTCACAGAGGTCAGTGGGAAATTATGTGAGCTTAGCCCTGTTGGATTAGATGGAACCTCAGTTTAGATTAAGATACGTGATTTAAAAATCTTGTTAACCATTATCTTGGTTTTACTATACATTGCAATTTGCTACCCTGGCTCTTTTATAAACTCTCTTATCTAGAAGAAAAATTCTGCCAAGACCAAGGAAGTTCATAGGATCACAGAATGGTTTGGGTGGAAGGGACCTTAAAGATCATCCAGTCCAACCCTCCTGCCGTGGGTAGGGACACCTCCCACTAGACCAGGTTGCTCAAAGCCCCATCCAACCAGTATTTAAATTACTGTAACATTTTAAAACATTTAAGTCTCATGAAATTATGAGTATGATACTGGTATATTGGTTTATTGGATTTCCCCTGTATCTGCCAATATGTATATACCAATAAAGAAGCTAGTCCAAATTACCTGTATATAAAGGCAGTACATTGAGTTCAGAATTCAGTCCGATCAGAATTGTGCTATTCAGCACCAAGCTATACGACTGCAAAGGATTAAATGGAACAAGGGCAAATGAGAGGCATTGTTAATGACACTAGCCAGCTTAATATTTGAAAACTGGTTTGTCTTAATAGTTAGAAGTTAAATCCATCATGTGACAAAGGAAGTTGAATCTGATCTGTTAATTCATGTAAACTTCAAAACTCTACCTGTCATGAAAAATGTTTGCTGTAATTTACACTTAGTATCTTAGTATCTGAAGGGCATTTTAATTGCTGAAAGCTATTTTGCACTGTATGCTTGGAACTGAAAGTGACATCTCCAATATTTCCTTCCTCACTGAGGCCAGCACACTGAGGGCCATAACAATCATGTATTTTTTGTTTCAGAGAACAAAAGAAAAAACATCATGTTTCCTGTTTTATTTTTAAACATTCTTCTACTCTAGGAGGACAAGTACTTGAAATAATAGATTTCAAGACTTACATGGTTCTGTTCTTGCTGTTTGGTCTCTGCTTCCTCCACTTAGAAAATGAAAGGGAAGGAAAAGAGAAACACTGTCTATGTACTTGAAAAATCTGCATCTGTATTGTTACTTCATGCCATGTACATCACAGATATGAAGCATGTGGCTTTTAGGAAGAGATGGAATTGGCTAACTGGTCATACTAAAATGATGAATACAAATAGACTGGGGAAAAAGTAAGCACATGCTTCATTTTTTCATTCTCTTTTTATTTTCACTGCATGGATTGAGATCAGGGTGTGAGACAAGAACATGACTAAGATAAAGGGAGTCAGAAAGAATAAGAAATGCAAATAACTGCAGATAAAAATGTGATGTTGCCTTGTGTGTTGGTTTGTTACTGCTCTTCTGTGTTCCGAAAGGCCCTCAGGACTAATTGGTTTCATTGTCATTTTATTTGTATATACATATATACACATTCATTTGGGGCTTAACTAGTAACCTGTAACTATGGGAATGGAGGCTGCCAACACACCTGTGATGACACAGATACTGGTCCTGTGTGTGGTTGTCATCAGAAGTATGCCCTACATTCAGATGGCCGAACCTGCATTGGTAAGTACTTCTCTGCAATGCATTTTATTTCGTATTCCTCACAGAATATATATGTGCACATATGTATGTGTGTGTGTACGAGTGTGTGTTTGTGTCTCACAGGCACCATTGCTGAGACAAGTGTGTAACACCAGCTCCTGGCCATGGCAGCTAAGGTCACACTATACAGAGAGAGAAGCATTTGTGCGTGTTTTGTCAAAATGTTTGTTAATGAAGTATCCCTTTGTTACTCCTTTGAAACTTTTATTTCTATTCATAACTCTAATAATTTTTGAAGTAATAAAATGTAGAACATTCATAGTTTTGAAAGTTCAGCTCTTCTGTTCACTTTCATGAGTCAAGATTTCCTTGCATAAGCAAGGTGAGGAAAATTATCCTCTATATAAACAGTTATTGGGGAATATTAATCATCATGATGTGCTTTCTTCCCTGTTGTATGATTTATTTTTCTAAAAATTACAGCGCTTGTACTGAATAAGCTTTCACTCAGACTATCAGTAGGAAAAAGCCATTCAGGAGATGGAGCATCTTAGGAGCTGCTATGCAAACATTTATGATTATGAAATATATTATTTGCTTGACACCATTTCTTTCCACTCTTCTTTTTTTTCAATAAGAAGAAGGATATTTTTGCATACTGCAAGTTAAAATTTGGAAATTCTTACTCACAGATCAGAAGCTAAAATCCATAACTTTTTCGTTGGCATTGTGGCCTTGTTGACTTTTTTTGTTTGTTTAATTTCAAATTCTTACAAATTCCTAGTAATTTTCTGAGGTTAAAAAAGAATGGACACATATTTATCATTGTTTCTTTCTTTTATAAACACTGCAAGACAGAGCACTATGGAAATAGTCACCTATGGAAATCTGTCAGTTAGCTTTAGTGATCTCTTGGTCAGATCCCTGGCATAAATCTCCATGGCTGCCCAGAGCCTCCCTCACTACTGATGGGTTTGACTGCACAATTCGTGTGCACACAAAGTGTGTGGTTGGGTGAGGGTTATGCTGGCAGAGGTAGAGCTGAACAAGGTTCAGTGATGGACTCTACCTCAGTGTATACACAAGCTATGTCTCAGCTTACGGGATCCCTCAGCTGGTACATTTGATTAACACAAAGGGCTCCATCTTACAGTCCCTCTTTTTAAATAACCCTCCTGAAGCTTGTGGCAGTTCCAGATGCAGAGAATTTGCAAGAGCAAGGGCCTTGAGAGCAGGTTTTATTGAAGGGATTATTGATCTTCTGTTTACTGGCGTTTACTGATATCCTTGGATTGATGTTTTATTTTGTCCAGCATGTAAAAATGATTTTAAAAGCTGTGTACACTGCACCTGTTTTTTTACTTTTTTTTCCCATTTTTGTAATGTAATACATACAGCTTCATGTTACATTCCTTGGTCTTGTGATGTAAGTCACATATTAGTGCCTGTGATGATTTTCTTCCCTCTAAGTAGTTCTTTCTCTTAGACTACTTTTAATTTTTTTAATTTATTTTTTTACATTTTTATTCCTGCTTTCTGGTGATGGTTCCTGATTGCCTGTCTTGTCTGATAACTGACGTTCATTAATTATTTACAGAGCAAAATAAAAAAAAACTCAAACAAAAGCCTCTATTGCAGCCTGATCCCATCTAGAACTTGTTAAAAACAAAACAAAACAACTTCTTGTTACCACTCAACCATGTAGGATTGCCACAAACAAAACCTGCCAGCCTCCTCCTCCTCACTTCAGTGATTCCAGTGTTTGCTGTCTTCAGTGGTGTATATATTCCAGGCATCACTGCAAGAATGCAAACTTCTGCAATGCCAGATAAATACTTGTTGACCCTTTGTCTAACATATTTTGTCTTTGTTTGCTTGACTTACCCTTTTATTTATTTTTTTTATGTTTGCTGCATGTGAAAGTCCCCACTTGCATTTTGATTTTTTGTTTTCCTAATAAGTATTTCGCTCTCTGTATAAATCATTTCATTTGCGCAGCTGCTGCTTCTTCATTGCTCTCCTGTATCAGAAATCTTTATTTTTATTTCACTTACTGATCATCTTCTCCCACACTTGTGACTGTTTCTGTGTATTTCTAATGATGCGTAACCAAACTAAAGTCCTCATTATGCTGTATGAAACTCTTACATGTAGGATATCAGGGACTACTTTGTAAAATGACCTTTGCTGACATCATCTTGCTTACTGCATGCTTATAAAATTACTAAACTCTGTTGCAACATCTTTCCTAGCATTGAATGTTTAGCTAGTAGTGTTTCATAGACAAGCAGGCAACCAGCACTGCCCAAATTGATCTTTTTTTGTGTTTGTTTGGTTTGTTGTTTGTTTATTTTTGTTGTTGTTTTTCTTTAATTTGCATGCTCTTGTTTGGTTTCTCCTCACGATGTGTCAATGTGTATGAGACTATGGTGCATCCATGCCCATCCATCACCGGACTCTTCTAGCTCTGTCTGTCTGTCTTGGTCTTCTGCCTGCCACCTTCAGATCCTGGTGCCACCATTAGCCCAGATCACTTTACAGTTTGTCTTTGGTAGTTTGTTCAGCTAGCATCCTTGAATTTTAATTTTTGTCATTAACACCTCTCTGGGGCACTCATGTTAGCTGTCTTGTTCTCCAGTAGGAATCCAACTTCCTGTATGTGGTTAGTTACTTCATAGTTGACCATTCTTCCTCCTCCCCCTCTTTCTTCCTCCTTTCCCTAAACACCCGTTAATTTTTTCCTGGGGTCTCAAAGGGAATTAACTCTCTAACAGGGATTTAGTGCTTTCATGCCTTGCTTCTTGGCTTTGGCGGTGCCATGCCAAGAAACTGTCTTAGGCAGCGGAAAATTGGGCTTGTGATTAACCAACTGCTCCATGTTTGTCCCTTACTTGTGTTTTAGAGAAGGATGAGGCTGCAATTGAGAGTTCTGAGTACAATGCCACGTCAGTAGCTGATGTGGACAAGCGGGTGAAACGGCGGCTACTTATGGGTAACACTTTTCTTCCACTTCCTTTGTTGTGCTCTCACTTTTGTCTGTATGTATGTGGGGGGGAGGTTCTCTTTTGGTCTCATTTAGTCCCTTTGGTTTTGGTTTGGTTTGTTTTTTGTAACCTGACTTCATCTGTGTGGAAAGTGCACCAATTTTTTTAAGTTCTCATCTGTTGTACAACTTCATTTCTTGGTTTTGAACTTTTTTTTTCTTAATGCTGCAGCTTTAATGTTCAATTTCTTCTGCATAGAAAGAAGCTTTTGCTATTAACCTTACTTACCCTATGCAAGCTACTTCTTACATGTGATTTGTGTGTGTTTGTGTGTATGTGTTGCTGTAGGATTCTTGAAAAATCTCATGTTGCAGACCTGCTTATTGACTTAAAAGTGGATGATGATGATATAAAAGAATGTTCTATTACATATGTGGTGTTAAATGAACTGTATTTTCCTACTTAAAATTTGCAGTACTTTTGATTGAAATGTAAATATTATGACTGGAAATTCATTTATTTCCTTTGTGCAGCTGTGTTAGTAACCACTGAAAGATCTTTCCCTGGTGACTAGTGAGCTTCTGTATGTTCTTTCAAGACTGAAGCGTGGCTGGTTTCTCTGTGTTGTTGGAGCCTGGGAGTGGAAGGGATGAGGAAGTGCATTGAACAATGAAGATAATTCTTTAACTTGTGCTCACAGTTAACCCATTGCACACCCCTGTGCTTGTCTTCTTCATGTTACATTTATGGCCATTAGTGAGAATGACCTTTTGGGAACAGAATGGGTAGAGTGGCTGGACCTGTGCCAGACTCTCTTCGTGTAACAAAGAGCACAGGGTAGCACAGACTACTGAATGATGCCAGCAGTTTGGAGGTTTTCAGGAGGTTTATTACTCTATATTTTCCATTCTGATGCCCTACTTATATATAATATAAGTATATAATATAAGCATATAATTATTTCCACTAGTTTTTGAACATAGTGAGCATTGGTGAGATTTACCCGATGAACGATTTACAAGACAGGGATTCTTCACCCACAGAAGACATTCTGGCAGGACAAGATTCTGCTCTCTTCCTTCCTGGTCATTACTTCATTTCTTAAAACCATTTAGTGCATTGCAGACTCTGTTCTGCTAGCCCTTGGCAAGCTCAGCTCTGGCTGCAGGCATCCACACTTAGCTGGAAGGACCACCTCTAGGAGACCAGAAGTCTAACTTTGAATGTTTAGTTGATTGCTGGGCTAATAGTTGCAGTAGGTGACAATATTTATGAAGTTTTATTATCACTTGTATCTCATAACTCATGACAAACCATCCACTTAACAGTAGGCCAGCATTCAACCACTGTGTAGAAAATGACATGGTGTTATAACTCCGAAATGGCATTGGATGATAATACTGAGGTAAAAAAATATGTTCCCTCATGTGAAAACCCAGGCATATGTTCCTTTATTTTTAGATTATATATGATTGTTCATTTGCGATTAGTTTGCAGACCTAGCAAGTGACCCATGTCAATTTATTGTTTAATGATGCACTCTTCAAATAAATTTAAGCTAAAAAAAAGCTATGAGGCAGCTCGTCTTGCTTTCTAAAGGTGCTGTTAACACTTTTAGCTGTAATTTCAATAAGACCTATAGTCTTACAGGAAGTCAGGAAAAAAGATGTGCAAAGGGCCTCTAGACCACTGGATAAACTGAGTCCTTCTTTTCTAAATGGTGAATTTTCCCACCCACTAACAGTATGTACAATATGGTTTAGAGGAACTGAGCAACATAATGCACTGCATTGCTGCCTCCCCTTCTGATAAAAGTAATTATCCGACCTGAAAATAAGCTCACACTGCTTACAAGGCCTGGAAGTTCCAAGCTGAACATAGACTCTAGAAATAGGTTTAGGGAGATAGTTAAAAATCCAGTTTGCAAAATACTTTGTTTACCTCTTCAGTACCTCCTGTATTAGCAGGTATCAGGCAAGAGCTGAGAGTTTATGGACATGCTGTGTTTGAACAACTGATTCCTTAGAAAAACATTAACTAGAGCTGAAAAGAAATTTAATTAGTAAGTGAGATCTGAGTGGGTGGCTTATTACTTAGGAAATTTTCTACTTGTTTATTTCTACTGATTTCTGATTATCAGAAAATCCAGAGTTTATTTTTTTAATGGAGTCTTACTACATTACAAAAGTGTAGTGACATTTCCGTGAAATACCATGTGTCTTCAGATGCCTTCTAAACAGCTGTTTTAGAAAGTACTGAAAGTCTCCTCAAGAAACTTTGTTACCAGCTTTTGTAAATGGACTGTGATTTTTGACCCTCCTGCAGGCAGTCTTGGGAGAGCAGAAAAAGCAGATGACTTTATGTAATTTTAGTAGTCTGATGAAAGATGCTTTCAATTGCAAGTTCTGAGACAATAATTTCTAGTCCCTTGTAATTTCCTGCATGCTATTAAAATGATTATGATCTTTATAACCCTTAATATCAGCTTGCATGAGATTGCTTTAAGAGAACAGGACCGCTATCAGATACGAATGCCTGTGTCACTCATTTTGCTCTACAGCAAGACTGACTACCTCTGTAGCTCAGACTGGCTCTTTACAGGGGCCTGTGTCCTAGTCACGGTGTGGTACTGTGACTTGTGGCTAAATGTTAAATAGAGAAAAGTAGAGAAATACACTTCATTCCTATTAGATGCATTTTTATCTAGATCTTAGGGGACATCCAAGAAATTGGTCTTCTCTGATGATCTACAAGAAACCTCCCTTTAGAGCCATCCAGTGATTCCTTGGAATTTTCATCCAAACTTTTTCATAATGTTCAGAAAGACCTTGAGGACTTCCAGCTGTCCTATCTCCCCCGTTCAGAGAAAAACACTTTGATTCAGAGTAAACAGCACTCTCGTTAAAGAGATGGCACCAAATGACTTTTCTATGATCAGTGGCTGTTGCACCGTATTGCTGTTCATACAGCTCATTTATATTTTCTTCACTTCCCCTTGGGCCATTGCCATTGCAGAGTGGAATGAAGTGAAGCCTTAATTGTACTCCAGGTGGGCTTCTGGTGAGGTTCTGCCATCTGCCAGAGTTCTGTGGTGGGTGCTATAAACTGGACGTTGAGCCATGTACACTCAGATGTAGATTGGGATTTAAGTGCACACTCATCCTGCAGAAGTGCACCCATCCAACCATTTAAAACCAGAGCCTTACCTTTATCTATAAGGTATGTTTACATCCACCTTGTTGCAGAACACCTTGCACTTACTATAAATCAGTAGGGCACAACCAATGTCTTCAGGTCTTCTTAAACATCTGGTATAATTTGTCTCGCAGTTAGTTGAGCACTGCCTTCAGCTCTTGAAGTTATGTTCAAATCTCAGTTTTGTGTGGTACAACACATTTATTTTCTGAAAATATTTTCAGTGTATTTCCTAGGAGCAGTCAGACATCTCCTTACTTTCCTTTACCTTCTCTTCCTTGAGAACCTATTTGCCAGGACTGTTTTTCCTTCTCATGACATCATAGCATGAGACTGCCCTACCTGATTAGAGGAGTATGCTAATGCCTTTCACATATTGTTCAGTCTAAATCCAGCATCAGTTTGAAACACAGTGTATCTTGCCCTGTCTACCTGGATGAAATCCACTCTAGTGTGGGCACACAACTTTTAAAATACCTAATTTCCACTCAGTCTTACTAATACACACATCCTCAAAATATTTTGTCCAGTGATGTATCTTCAGCAATGGAAGTCGCTTTTATTCATGTATCCAGTTTCCAAATCTCTTTTTGCTATTGCAGCCCTGGATAGAATGCGTAAGTCCAGTGGCCCCACAGTCTACAACTGTAAAGAAGAGTCATCTGGTAGTCTAGCACTTTATCATTATATATATTGTACATTGTCAAGTCTCACTGGCTTAGCTTTACTATCTTCTTGGGCACTGTATTTTGCTTGAAAGGGCCGCAGGGATTTTATAGAGCAATTGTCTGTTGACATCTTGAAGCCCTCTTTTACATAGAACTGGATACTGTGGACACAAACTTGGATTTTATAGTATCAGTTATGCCATTGGGCTGCCTCAGTACATCTCTCCTCTTCCAATTTTAGTAGCCTTCCAGCCATTTATAATGAAAACCCAGCAATCTGCCTGGAGAGCCGAGTGTACAGTTCACTAAGACCATTTTCTCTCCACAGCCATCGCTAGAGATGTGAGCTGTGGAGATTGCAATTTGGGCATTTCTCCCATGGATTAGCCTATGACAGAGAACATCACTGCATGTTATATGGGGCAGAATCATCTCTTTTTTTGCCTTAATGTGTGCTTGCTTTGGAAAGTGTACTTCCACTATCAGTTCAACTCCAAGGATCTCAAACATAGCAGCAGACAGTCAGAGCCAGTTCAGACTAGTAGATCACAAGTGCAGGTCCTGCTTTGGCCACTTTCATGACATGCCAGTGCTCCTTTCTCTGTGAACTGGTCAGCTCATTCATCCAGTCTTTTGCCTCCTGAAGGTACCTAGAAACGTCAGCCAAGGTAACTCTGTTTGTTCTGTCCTAGCCAAAGCTGTTTTGATTTCAGGAGATTTTTAGCCCAGTACCTACAATGGATTGTAATGAGCTGATCACATCATATTAAAAAAAACCAAAACAAAGCCCTAACAAACAAAAAAACACAGTTTGAGCTTATAGTCATGACTTACTGCATTTACAGCAAAGGCAAACACGTTAGCATCTGTTACATCAAATAGATAAATTTACAACTTTAGAGCTGATCTTTCTTAATTTTGGTTTACCTATTTGAACCTAAAGTGGTACCCAACTTTATATATCGTGAGTCATCTGAGCTTAATAATCAGCCATGTGGTATTTCTTCCTAAGCCACAATTATCTAAGGATTAGGCTACCCTATTCACCCTGAGCATCAAGCACGCTTTGACTTTTATTTGTCTGGGAGCAGATCCACCCCTCACCTGATTGCCTCAGTGGCAGGAAGGTTCCCAGTTATAGCTGTTACCACCCTGGATTGTCACTGCAGGTAACAGATTGTGTCAGGCCAGATTTGTAATGAGCAGAGGTAGAACCATCAGATGTGAGCTGTACATACTCCCCAGGAGTTCAAGGCAGAAGGGTCATCTGAAGCACCATCCTTGCTTCTGCAGTTGCCCCTCACAGAGGCTTCCAGGCACTATGCAGGTCTTAGCAGAGCAGTCTTCTACATTTCCTGTTTCTAATGAATCAAGATCCTCCTTCAGCTAGCTTGCATAAAAAAGGGACTACAGAGGGTACGCACCCAGTATGTGAACTTCATATTGATAATCATGGGAGGAGAAAGCAAGGTCACTTACTTCAGATGCATTGTCCATATGCACATTCACATGGTCAGCCACCCTTCTCCCTTTCTTTCTCCTTGTTCACCTGGAAATTCTTGGGATTCCAGAGCTGAGTAGAAATGATAGTATGGGACTGTGTGGTCTTAAGGTTAAACAATCTCAGATCTTAACTTGCAAGGATCTATGTCCTGAATGAACGTGCATGTGAATAATAGATAAAAACCGTCTAATTTCTCTAGTATGCGGTCTTCTTTTCACTTCTGCCTCTCTGACACATTGCAGATCTGAGGGTTGTAGTCTTCTCTGCTGAAGATCATAAGCTTGGTAGAACAGCAAGCAGGTATTATGGCTTACGTTTCTTAGAATCACACAGTAACTAGTTTTTGAGGAGTTTCTAGTCCATTGTGCCTACCTGACCCAAGCCATTACCTCCAGTCTGGTGTTTTGTTTGTTAGGAATTTCAGGACTTAATCTCTTTGAACCACTGTTTTCTTTTCAGCAGACACATATAGCTCTTTTTTGATTATGAGAAAACAGAATCCTCAAAGTTAACTAGAATAACCAGAGTATCATAATTAGAGTGGTTTTCTCCTGCCATGCATGAAATTATATCATATCAATATGGAAACCTTCCTCAGTCATTATTTCAGCCATCCAAATATCTCTTCTCTGCTGGTTCACTGTGAATAACTTCTCCAAAGTCAAACCTTTGTCATGAATTACTGTGTAAAACACACAATGAGTGTGTAGTTCATATGGAAATCCACCATTTTCTGGATTTCAGGACTTTGTGGTGGAGCCATATTTAGCTCCTTTGCAGCTCAGGAAGAAGCTGTAGAACTGTAGAACTTACCGAAGTCATGCATTCTTTACCTAAAAAATCCTTTAATATGATGACAGTTTTCTGGCAAAAGCCTTTCATTTTTATTGCAAGTAAGTTTTGTGGGAAGACTCTGTTTCTAACAGTGCCTGGAATGATCTTCAGAAATAGGGAGACAGAATGTACACAGTAGTCTGGTTAGAACATTCATTTGAAATGTGAGAATATTATACTGAAGACTCTTTAATGGAGATTTGCAACCCATATTCAAGAGTACTGTTGGGCTGTAACATCAGACTAACCCATTATTGCTTCATGAAGGTGCTCCGCTCTTGGGACCAGTATTGATAACCAGTAGCCTCATAAGGGCTTGGGATTCTTCAGTTTCAATAAACATAAAAGAATAGGAAATGGGACCTGGGTCTCTAACATGGCATTGGAATAAAGAATGTTATAAGCTCCAGTTTTCCATTAGTAAATTTCCAAAATCCTTCACTTGTTTTATGTCAATGTGAATTAAAAATGGATTCTACAAGCTTCATTTTTGTTTCTCTTTGAAAATGGAATGAGAGTTTCTAGGTGATGCTACTCCTAGTTTTCTGTCTTGAAGAGGAGGGAGATGGACAAGCTAGTATTTGTTTTCAAGTGTTCTTCCAAAGCAATTAACTTCTGTTGTAGTTACAGCCTATCAAGGGTCACTTCAAGCCAAGAGCACTTTTTCAGTATGTACTTCAGTTCCTAGCTTTGCTGTACTGCCTTCTAGGACTCTTTCAAATTACTTAAAATATGTCTTTATTTCTCTGAATGGCTTTTATCTGACTTAGAAATGCTCACTGTCAGAAAGCCAAGTGTGCTGCTCTGTATGCATCACAATCTTTTTGTGCTTTAATCAGTAAAGCATTTAAAACATATTATTAACAGGCATATTGACAGGAGGATCTCTAACTCAGTTACTAACTGAAACCAAGACCTCACTTTAAATCTTTCTGTCAGTTCTGCTTTCCTATATGAAATCATCGAAAACAGTGGGAAGGAATCCCTGAGGTCATTCATGCATTCCCTCTCTCCCAAGGGCAGATCCTTTCAACTTGAGTTATCGTCACTTTTATTCATTGAGTTTGTGAATGGTGTGCTATTTCCTGTAAAAATCCCTTTTCTTCATTTCTTTGCTGATGATAAAGACTCTGACCTTATCCAGAATTCCTACCAATACCTTCCATTGTTTTGCTTTTCCATTTTAAATGAAAGGATTTGCCCAAGGTCAGGAGATAATGCTCTTTAGCAATGTCCAGAGTATATCAGTTTTTCTGAAATGCAGCTTCTCTATTTAGAAAAAGCGCCACAAGCACAACTAATAGTGTTTTTTTTAAGGGAGCGGACTGGACTCATCCGGTGCTTATAAAGCACCCAATCCAATCTATCAAGTGACGTTCCCTTAATATGTAGCGTTCTCTGAAGAGGAATCAAACTTCTCTGAAGTAAGAGCTGCAGAATTCATGATTCAGTGCAAGATTCACCTAGACATTTCTTCACACATTCCCTATGTGGCAGTGCAGAATTCTCATCCTATTTTCATGCAAATAAAATTCTACCAATCATGAAATTGCAAGGAAATGAGGAGACAAGCATAACGGAGTGAAGAATTCCACATCCTGCAAATCACCCTTTCTGTCTCACCTTTTTCATTCCCTGAATATGAAGCTCTTTCAGTTTCTCCTTCATCTGTTCACAGCTATTTGTTTCTTTCTTTATACTCTTCTGAATGCTTTCTCTATCCTTTCAGCATCACAGAGCATAATTTGCATGAGAATAACATAGATCTCACTTAACTGAAAATTCAGATATTTTAGTTGTGTGATTAGTTTCTCGTTGTGCTTGTTGTCCTTTGGGTCCCTCCTTGTACCCTGATCTCATGCCATATACTGCATGTACTGCTGCTTGCAGTGAAATTCTTTTTATGGATGGCAGCAGCAGTCTTATCATGTGTTCTCTGTCTCACTGCTTTCTTACTCATTCTGCATATTCTCTCTTACTTAAAGGCAAGCTCGTCTGTATACTCAACAGAATAGTTTTTAAAAATTGCCTTTCCTGAATTAAGTTTTCATCTCTTCAAGTTTCAGGCTTTCAGAACTTGTGTATTTTTGGTCAGAATTTGACTGGGATTTTGAGTGGGTTTTCTATCCAGTTAAATAATCTTTGTTGTTAGGCATGATCATGCAGTTCACCTGCATATAGCAGTGATGCCACTAGCGGTAAAATTATTTCTGTAAGATTTTCCTATATAACATAAATGTTAACAGGAATGTACTATGCAGGAACCTAGTATACCTGGAATTCAGAGAGGTGTTTGACAGAGATTGTGCTGTAATACTAAGCTAACAGAAACAGATGAGAAGTCAGCATAGCCTACCTTTGAGCCAGACTGTGCAAAGAGCATTTTCAGGGATGAGAGGAGATAAGATACAAGCTATGTCCTAATTTTATTCCAGATGCTTTTTTGTATTAAAATTAATGAGTTCAACATTCTTATAGGTGAAGGAATCAGAAAAGAATCATTACAGATTATAACAATTAATGGTTTAAGATTAGGCCTTCTCAAATTAAAAAACAGAAGGAATCACCGAATTCCTGGCAGTTTCATTTGAAATCTTACTTATTAAAAAAAAAAAAAATCCAGCTTAAATTTTGCCATTATCCTGTGTGCTCTATCAAGGACTGGTTCTGCAACTTCATTTCGACTGAGATGTACTGTAAAATCCATTGGGACTCAGTGCAGGACATAAGCAAATGAGGAGAGATTGGCAACTCTTGTGTTAGCTGCAAAGGTGGTGAACATTAACAGGGCATTTTTCAGCTTTTCAGTATTCATACTTACCGATTGCCTGATATTTGGCTTTCTTTCACAGATATCCTCCACCTTTCCTCACTTGTTCACAGAATCACAGAATACTTGGGAGTTGGAAGGGACTTCGAAAGATCATCCA
>NW_010206526.1:0-3455 GCF_000695765.1 Mesitornis unicolor
CCCTCCCCGCCACACACACTTCAAGACGGCTGATCTAAAAAAGCAGGAAGAGAGCATCTGAGGAGCAGCAGCCCCAGCGCATTTTGAAAAACATTTGTTACATTTCAGAGTGCGGCAGCCTGTTTCTCCTCTGAAGTTGGCTCCAGCCTTAGCAGCCGCATTGGATCCCACAGCCTATTGCGAGACTCCGGTGTACAATCCGGATCTCTGCCCCAACATGATCGCGGCCCAGGCCAAGCTGGTGTATCATCTGAATAAATACTACAACGAGAAATGCCAAGCCAGGAAAGCTGCCATCGCCAAAACGATCCGAGAAGTCTGCAAAGTGGTGTCGGACGTGCTGAAGGAGGTGGAGGTGCAGGAGCCTCGCTTCATTAGTTCCTTGAACGAGATGGACAATCGCTACGAGGGGCTGGAAGTCATCTCCCCCACGGAGTTTGAAGTTGTGCTGTATCTGAACCAAATGGGGGTTTTCAACTTCGTGGACGACGGTTCCTTGCCGGGCTGCGCCGTGTTAAAGTTAAGCGACGGGCGCAAAAGGAGTATGTCCCTCTGGGTGGAGTTCATCACGGCGTCTGGCTACCTCTCCGCTCGCAAAATCCGGTCCAGATTTCAGACTCTGGTGGCTCAAGCCGTGGATAAGTGCAGTTACAGAGACGTGGTAAAGATGGTGGCGGACACCAGCGAGGTGAAGCTGAGGATCAGGGACCGGTACGTCGTACAGATCACCCCGGCGTTCAAGTGCACGGGGATCTGGCCGCGGAGCGCTGCCCACTGGCCGTTGCCTCACATCCCCTGGCCGGGACCCAACAGGGTGGCGGAGGTCAAGGCGGAGGGCTTCAACCTCTTATCCAAGGAGTGCCACTCTCTGGCCGGCAAGCAGAGCTCGGCTGAAAGCGATGCCTGGGTGCTGCAGTTCGCGGAAGCCGAGAACAGATTGCAAATGGGCGGCTGCAGGAAGAAATGCCTCTCCATCCTCAAAACCTTGCGGGACCGTCACCTGGAGTTGCCAGGCCAGCCCCTGAATAATTATCACATGAAGACTCTGGTTTCATACGAGTGCGAAAAGCATCCCCGCGAATCGGACTGGGACGAGTCGTGCCTGGGGGACCGGCTCAACGGGATTTTACTGCAGCTTATCTCTTGCCTCCAGTGCAGGAGGTGCCCACATTACTTCTTGCCCAACTTAGACCTCTTTCAGGGCAAACCTCACTCGGCCCTGGAAAACGCGGCCAAACAAACGTGGCGACTGGCTAGGGAAATACTTACCAACCCGAAAAGTTTGGAGAAACTTTAGAGGGTCACTGTAACACCGGCCTCACCGATAAATCTGCTTATTTCCCGATGAAGTTTAAGCTGCCTGTTCGAAAAGTCAAATATTTCCACTTGACAATGCAAATAATATTCTCTTTTAAAAAGGAATATAGCTTAGGCTCTTCACAAAGAAAAGAAAACGAGAACAGCAAGTATCGTTCCTCTTATCTTCGTCACAGTTTTGCAGTTCCCCGTGGAAAAAGAAAAAAACAACAACAAAAAAAACAACCAACCAAAGCCAACAAACAACAAACCAAACAAAAAAGGAAAGAAAAAAAAAAAAAGTATTTTACCCGGAAAAGAAAATTGGCCGTAATTTAACTGATTGTGACCACTCTGCCTAGAAACGGTACCATCGGATTATAACAAAACCTGGTATTTTTATGTAAACCCTCTGTGAGTAAAAGCTATTTGGATATGCCACCTGAACAAACCCTAATGTACCTTTTAATTTGTATCAAATATTGTGATCTCACATTGTCTTTGAAATTGTGGATGTTGGTGTTTTGTGATTTGGTGAACAGAAATTAAATTGCCATTTTGGATACTTCAAGGACATTTTCTGCTAAAGAGAAGATACCATTTAAAAAGGTAGATTTTATCATGGTACTTTTGTTAATTGTCTTTCGAAGTGTCTGAACTTAACAAGTTTACATTTTTCGTTTCATATATATTGCTTGTTCTATTTCTAACATTCCATAAATATACTTGAAATGTTATTTAAATATATTCAAAAGAAATTTGGATTCTGCTTATATAATAACGCTTGAATATTGGAATTATATATTTGAAAATGCACTTGAAATACACTGGATAATTACCTTTTGTGATTTAGATTTTAATTTCTGTTGCTGATTTATTTAATTACAAGCTAATAAATGAAGTAAAATGCATATGGGTAAGCGTTTCAATACCAGATCAAGTTTTCTACTTGAAAAACTAGAGGCAGCTATGTTTTGGGAATTTGCCTTTCTGTTGACAGTTGCTTAAATCCCGTAAAGCAAAAAACTTAAAGGCAGCCGCCTGATTTTGCATTTTGAATAGTTTTGTAGAAGAGGGAAATATTAGTGGTAGAAACACATTAGAGTTTAGCTTCGGATGACCACCAACAACTGTCAGACACCGAGGCAGTTATTAATACAGTAACACTTTTTCAGCCGTCAGAAAAAGAAGTCTGTTTTTGAAAGGCTCACTCTACAGCGCTGATGTGTTTCTGCTCGGTTTTGCACAAAGCTGAGGAAACACAACGTGTCCCTGAAGCAGTTGGCGTGCCGAGTAAGCAGTGAGCCTGATAAAACTAGCGTTTTGGTGCAAGTAGTAATAAAGAAGAAAATAAAATTTATAGATTAAAGGTTCAAGCCGGCACCAATAAAGTGAACAACAATATTACTTCTGACCTACAAATCCGTCCTGAATGGGATAAGATTGCAAGCTGCACTCCCAGAAAGCAAGCCCCTGTGCTCGCAGGGCAGTCAAAGGGAATAACATGTTCCTGCCTACAAAACTGCAAGCAATCCAAAACTGCCTCTCCGTACTACAGTGCCTGGTCCTTCTCAGTATGCCTTTCTTTAAAGCGGCTTTAAAATCAAAACAAAAAAACAAATCAAAGCGAAATAACAACGTGGATTTTGTTTAGTACCCTAACAGTCAACAAGTGCTGAAAGAGGCCGATTGCTTGTGTAACACCCACTAGCAACTATTTCCAGTTGGTGCACTTTAACGAAACCGTTATACTCAGCGACTGGGACAGAATCTCTCTCTGGCTTTTTTTTGTTGTTGTTGGTTTTTTTTGTTTGTTTGGTTTTTTTCAGCACGGTAAAAAATAGTTCCGAGTTTGAGAAAGTATTCGTCAAAGAGAAATCACCTTATTACAAATATATTCAGATGAGGTCGCTAGCATTTTCTTGGAAATTATTTATGGTATTTCTGCAGAAAAAAAAACAAATCCCAAGTTCAAGATCTTTATAAAAGTACCTCCTCTATTTTCTCTTTTCTAACATTTTCCAGAGCAATAACAAAGTAATAAAGCAACAGCAAGAAGAATAAAAGGAGTCGCAGGCGAGAGGAGCGCCCTGGAGCACCCGTCCCTTCTGTGTGCCCCCTCCTCCCCCTGCAGCAGCCCCCGCTCCGTCCCCGCGGGG
>NW_010206526.1:3635-3932 GCF_000695765.1 Mesitornis unicolor
CCCCCCACCTCCCCCCCCCCCCCCGAAAATAAGCATCAATAAGCATTAATTTGCATTTCAGTGTATACTCAAATGCGCTGTGTTTTCTTACACGGAAACTAACGTTCTTGAAATAACGGGATTCTCCGATACCCTGGGAACGGGTAAAACCCTCCGCGGTGCCTCGGGAAGCTGTGGACTGGTACTGCTGCTCCCTCCAGGGATTTCAGAGCAATTGGCTTAACTACTAAATCTGACCGCGTTCATACAAAGGCACCGAGGGAGAGGCTGGTGGGAAAAGCGGCAGGTGGCGTAATA
>NW_010206526.1:4007-5705 GCF_000695765.1 Mesitornis unicolor
GGAGGCCCCGGAGACCGGCACCGCCCGCACTCACCTTAGGGTCGATCTTCTTGAAGGCCGGGTCATCCTCGTCCACCTCGAAGTAGATTTCTGTGGTGGTGATGGAGAGCGTTCCCTTGGCCACCACCACGGGGGCGATGAGCTGAGCTGGCGTGCTGAGCACCACGGGGCCTGCAAGGCAAGGGCAGCGGCGTCAGGTTGGAGCAGCCCGGCCAACCCATCCCCGGTGGCCCTTCCCCTTCCCTCCGCCAAGCGAGCGCCCGGCGAGACCCTTAATAAAAACTCCGCTTGGGAACCACCGGGTTTGCTCCCCTCCTGCCCGCGGTCAGCGCTTTGAACTCCGCCGTCAGGACAGAAGAGAGCTTGTGAGCTCCGGGGTTGCGAGATAAATCAGCCAGCAGCAAAATTCAGAGGGGTTAGAGTGAAAAATAGCTGCCTCTTACAAGTAGGTCCCTTCTCTTTTCATGCCCTTTGGCTCCTCGTTAACACTATCGCTGTTTATGTGCGATAGCGACGACTCATTACACACCGCTCCGACCTTGCACCGAGGAGTCCCGGTGGCGGCCGGGCCAGGCTGGGCGGCAGATCAGCCTCTGCCCGCAGCCCCGACCCTGCGAAGCCTGAGGGCATTACTTGTAACTCTGGCTTCACATCTCAACTCGAAAAGACTGTATTTTTTTTTTTTTACCTACTTCAATACCACATGCACAAAAAGGCTAGCGTTGTTAAATATATTTACGGCAACACCGTTTTTATTTCAACTTGCTGTCACTTAATCCTTTTAAAATTACTGTAACAACGTTTCGCTGAAATACATTCCTTAACGAGACGCTTGCCTGGGCACTGAAAAGATGGGATGGGGAACACCTATTGTAAAAGGCAGCCTACTCCGCACAAATTATTAGGTTTTAATTCGGGAAAAAAACTTATGCTTTAGTGATAACTTTAGTGTTTTAGGATAACAGGGGGTCACTTTTTCACCATCTTATCTTCAACACGAATACAATCTACTGTTAAAGCTGACAGTGTTGGTGTTTAGGAAGCTCATTTGCTCTATTTAAAAGAAAATATTAAATATAAAACGCTCTTCTAGATTTAACCACTAAAGCGTGTAGTGTAATTTGTATACATGTAGATAAACACACACCTCTCTACACACATCCGACATACAAATCATAAAGGACCCAGTACTGAGAAGCTGGGTACCACATCCGAAGGACATACCTTTTAGACACTGGTAAAATGCTAAAAAAAAAAGGATTTGGTTTTTTTATACACTTAAAATCTGCCATGCAGTAGAGAAGCCCTTGCTCAGATGGCAGAGGGTGCCTGCGGACGCTCCCAGCTGCCATCCCCAGACACTCGGCTCCCTGGGGACGAAGGCAGCGCCTCCTCGGAGGGCCCGGCACGGCCGCGGCCAGCCCTGGGCTGCAGCTCGCACCAGGTCTACCAGGCAGGGGGGCATCCTCGCCTCCTCCCTCGGCATCGCACTCACACTTTACTGCCAGGTCTTGCAAACGACGCTTCAAATTACTCACTTAGCCCAAATTAGTCCTGTATCGGCGCATCTAACTGTCATGTTGTTAATGTTTTACTTTACTGTAACACCCAATTTGAGACCGTATTGCACAATGTTTTGTCATTTACGCTGCAAAATAAATAAAGAGGAAGGCAGGGATTACTATGTGTACCAAGGGA